>NC_067125.1:41337838-41373623 GCF_021347895.1 Acanthochromis polyacanthus | reverse complement strand
GATGTACCCTCATACAAAATTACCTTGCACTGAGCACAGACGTGTGTTATGCACGTGTACGTTATGTACGGATACCGAATCGCATGACCTAAATATGTAGCAGGCGAATTGATGTGACTCAGAAACACCCCACAATTTAATCAATTGTTCCTTGTATCATTTCTGTTGGATAAGTCCCGATAAGTCCTCAGTGGTGGATTTGTAGTAGGATCACAATCATGTGATCGTCAGCAGGCAGCTGATGTAGTGTTCACTTGTTGTCATGGTTACAGTGACGCGGAGTCGCTATCTCACAATGGAAAATATTTAACAATTCCATGGATCCAGACTCGAAGCCGCATCACTGCCAAAATTTAATGAAGTGGTCCTTGTTTTTGAGTCATGTTATGTTGTCAGATTCACGTACACAGATCATCACATAACTCCACCGCGTAACAAAATGTCCTGCTGAATCGGAGTAATTATTGCAAAAGCGCCTTATAGTTTTTAATAACTGTACACTGTAGTAGATGTCATGCATTAAAGGGTAAAATGTGATATAACTTCAGAGTCAATCAATCAGAGTTTATTTCTATAGCACTTTTCATACAAAAGTAGCACAAAGTGCTTAACAAGTTAAAAACAAACAATAAAAAACAATAAAAAGACAATGGCCCACATCCCTCCTAAGAACACACAGACATACACACACAGACAGTCACACAGGCATGCACACACACACACAGACGGCTCCCCACCGAGGAAACACTGAGATCTAAAATAGATGTGTTAAAAATAACATGTAAAACTAAAAATTGAAGAATAAAATAGCTACTAAAAGATAAAGAATAGTAAAATAGTAAATAAATAGTAAAATAAATGATAAAATAGATAGTAAAATAAATACTAAAATAGTGAAATAATAAAATAGTATACAAAATAATAAAATAAATGTATAGATAAAAGCAAAAGCAGGGAAACTTAAATGAAGCTTAATGTGAATTCAGTCTTGAGTTAACCACCACTGCTGGCTCTGTCTGTGACCCTGCTGTCCTCTGATTTCCAGCATGTCCTCCTGCTGCCGCCGGGGGTCGCTGCTGCTGCTGCTGCTGCTGCCTCCCTCCGACGGTCAGTGAACGCGGCTCCACGTGGTTGAGGTCCGGAGTAAAACCGAAGCAGAGAGCCCCGAACAGTGAGAGGCTTCCAGAGCAGCACCATGTCTCTGTACCGCAACTCCGCCTGGTTCCTGAAGGGAGTGACCGAGTTCACCAGGTAAGACCTCCGTCCTGCTGGGAGACTCTGAGGCATCACTGTGTGCTGTTCAGGAGCCGCAGTCCTCAGAGCATCCTCACTGCTGTGGAGGATCCTTATCCATTAGTTAGAGCTGCTCCTCATCAGCACACAGTCACAAGTTTACTGGAGGTGATGGGAAGTTAAGACACAGTTAAAGAAACTAACAATGGAAGAAATGTGAAATGTGAGGATCTTCTGTTGTGACTGCTAATAATGTGGTCAAATGTTAAACTAAATGTCATTTTCATGGTTCTATTGTAATTTAATTGTATTTCTGAGTGTGTTGGGAGTAGACATCACACTATAAGTAAAGTGTTAAAATGTTTCCCTTTACAGAATCCGGTGACGTCAAATCCTATATTACAGCTTTCATACCTTTATATTCTAACTGCTTAACTTTATAGACCATAACACTATTTGGTTCTTGTTAAAATTGAATGTCTGTGTGTCATTTTTAAAAATAGTTTTGAATGCTGTAATTTTAAAATGTATGTCATGGTTGTGTGTAAATAGAAGATTTATAATGGCTTTACACTCTTGCGTAACAGAATAATTAATGTTAAGAATAGATGTAATGTTGTCAAGAATAGAATGACAGAATGGAAATACAGACGCCCAACTAAACAGTTCTAATGCATTTTCAGTGAGACTTTCTTTTTTAAAAATGTACATATTTTTTGTCATGATACGTGGAGCCGAACTGAGACTGACTAATCAATCCCCCCAAAAATGTTTACTATTCTGACAATTTATCAATCATTTAATACATTTTCAAGAAGAAACAACAAACATTTGCTGATTCCAGCTTCTAAAATAAGAGGATTTACTGCTTGTCTCTGTTATATAATTATAAATTGTAAACTTTTGGACGGTTGATCAGACAAAACAAGACATTTAAAGATGTCACAAGGGTTCCATGGCACTGAGATGGCCATCATTTATTCCTGTCTGACATTTAAAAGAGCAAACAAGCTGAGAAAATAATTGGCAGAATGTAGCTGTAAGATAATAAGAAGTGAGTTTGTATGAGATGCAGTTATTTTGTATGAGGTTAAGTTAGATTAGAGTTCATATTAGGACTGGATATTTGAAAGTGATAAGATCTGTTCTGGCCTATTGAGAGTGTTCATGCAGATTTTTGTTTCTCTGGCGGTTTATTATCAGACTGGAGGTTTTAGTTTACCAGCCTTTGACTGGCTGAACATAATGGAACTCTTGAAAATCACAGGTTTATGAATCAAAGCACAGTTTACAGTGACTCAGCAGGAGGCCTGTAAGACCATAAGTCATTTGTTGAAGCACAACAGGACTGTTAATACTTTATCAGTCCTATCTGATCTGTTGCAGCCCTGAGGCGCCTTTCCTCATCAGCATACAGCAAGCCAAGTGCTCTGAAGAGGTGCTTTTGTGATTGTTTCCCTTCTCTCCTTTGTTCTGTGTTATCTTTACTCCCAGGGAGCTGCCCGGCAACCCGCTCTGACCCTGCACTAATAGCTCTCTGCATGACACCATCGAACAGAGCGGGCATTTAACCCCCCTGCCTTCCCCTAAATCCCCCTCCCCTTCAGCCGCCCTCAACAATGGCATCAAGGACAATGGGGGTAATTGAGGTCCTCGGTGCCACACATGCTCTCTGTGGTGCTCGCACATAAACCGGTGCTGTTGTCACCGCCGGTAGTCTCACCCCAAACGTCTTCTCATCAGACGCGATGCCAGGCACACTCTCTCCTTCATTGTGTCGGTACAGTAAAGCTGTGAGGAGACGTACAGTGAACAGGCTGGCCTCAAACACTGACCCTTACTGACCTCAGCACACACAGCAGTGAACTGAGCGCAGATGGACATGCATGGAGCCGGATGTGCAGCTCAGCAGTCAGCTGTCACAGATACGATGCACTAAAGTGTGGTGTCTTGCAGGAAGGCCTTCTTGGCAGCTTCCAAACGGTTTGTGGAGAAGGACCTGGAGGTGTCCCTGGCTGGACGCTCCTTCATGATAACAGGATCCAACAGTGGCATCGGGAAAGCCACAGCCATGGCCATCGCTAAGAGAGGTCAGCAAATCAGGACAGATATGAAGACAGCACAGCAACATGTGATGAGATTGATGTGTTCAAAGTCTAGTATTTTTACAAAGGGTTGGTAGAGACCACAGTTTGATTTCATTTAGCAGCCACAATAACAAACAAAACAAGCAAACAAAATCTGAAAAAATTGAAAAAGAAACAACATCTGTCCATTCATTATCTATACACCGCTGAATCCTGGAGTGTCCCAGCTGGCTTAGAGTGAAGACAGGAGACACTCTGGACAGGTCACCAGTCTATCACAGGACTACATACACAGAGACAAACAATCACACTCACATTCACACCTACAGACAATTTAGAGTCACCAATTAACCTCAGCATGTTTTTGGACTGTGGGAGGAAGCTGGAGAACCCGGAGAAAACCCACACATGCACAGGGCGAACATGTAAACTCCACGCAGAAAGATCCCAGACTGGGACACAAACTGGGGATCTTCTAGCTGCAAGGGAACAGTGCTAACCACCGAGACACTGTGCAGAAACGACTTACTAAACCTATATATTTTTACCATAATTATATACAAAAAAAGAATCTGAACAATAAACCTTGGAAGAGGTGGAATAGACTTAATAATTCATATAATTCATGGACTGAGACACATGCAAACTGATCTGCTATCTTGCCATTATGCATCATCAGATGAACAAAAATGTTAGCATACATATATGCACATGTATGTATGTACACATACCTACACAGACACAAAAACAACTAAATAATTAAACAAACTTCACTGCTATCTGGATCTGAACAATTGAATAGATATGGAATAAAATATCTCCTCACTGTCAGAGTTACCAAGCAGAGACAGATTCAAACACCGTGAACACAGTCGAGCCGTAGACGAAGGACGACATGAGAAAGAACCTGCGGTCACTGCATGAGAGGCGAGGTAGAGATGGAGGTGACATTTCTATTAAAACGTGACAAATACTATAATAGAAAACAGGAATAATTCAAAAAGTTTGACTCATTAATCCCAAACTTCTTAGAACTAGCTGATCACAAAAAGCAGCCGATTCTATTAGAAGAGACACAGCGCTGAGCTGAACAATATGTAAGGACATGTCACAAGCTGAGGGACGCATAATTAAAACATCACTGAGTATGACAATTATCTTGACATAGTCTATTATACATGTGACACACACACGCACACATACACACGTATTTCTATAAAACTAATTAACTTTTAAAAATGTTTTATTTTTTTAACTTTGTATTTTTTTTCAAATGACACTGTCCTTGATGCTTTGGTGTATTGTTGAACTACTACTAGCAGCACGGGAGATATTCTCTCAGGAATATGAACAGTAGTTATTCTTGTGTGCGTTCATTTCCACATGGCTGCACCTCATCTGTCTACCAGCGTAAAGGCGACTGTAGCCGCGCAGATCAATAATAAAAATCTAAAAAATTTTACAAAATGTAAAAATTCCTAAACATATTTTACAAACTGTCACTTGCTCAGATAGCAGGTGGCTTCATGAATATAATAGTAAAAATAATCCCAACTGTGTAGGAGTGATGCGTAAATCAAAGCTACAAAATATTCCATGTTTATTACAGTAATGTTCTACGTGTAGTTTGTAAAAAAAAGCAAACAGTTGTAGAGAAAATGTTCACTCGACATGGTGGTGCTCTGAAAAAGAGTCTGTAGCTGCATTTAAAAACCTTTTAGGCAGCATTAGTCCAGTTATTCCTCATTAACCCTCCTGTTGTCCTCATTTATGGACACCAAAAAATATAGTTTCCTTGTCTGAAAAAAATTCAAAAAATCAGCAAAAAAATCCCCAAATTTCTGAAAATTTGCAAAACCTTCAGGAAGAAAATTCCAATAATTCTGTAAAAGTTTCCCTTAAAAGTTTTATTTTAAAAAATCCTCCAAATTTGCCAAGAAAATCTTGTAAATAGTTACAAAAAAATAGCAAAAATCTTCCACAAAAATCCTAAAAATATCTAAAGTGATTACATATATATCAGTAAAACTTCTAATAATTTCTCTAAGAACATTCACATAAAAATCAACCAAAATCCCGCGAAATTCGCTGGATTTTGGTTGATTTTTATGTGAATGTTCTTAAAGAAACATTTTTAACATTTCTTGTATTCCACCAAAAAATGTTCAAAGATTTCCCAAAAATGTTGAAAATGTGGACATCAGAAGTTTCACTGTGAAAACATATATTTTTCCCACATTTTTAGACTTCAAAACGGGTCAATTTTGACCCGTAGGACAACATGAGGGTTAATCCTTAGCTCTTCCTTTTCCTTGCAGTTGTGCCCAGATAGTATTTTTCACAGCTGCTATAATCATTTGATCTGTGTCACAGGTGGAACGATCCACATGGTGTGCAGGAACAAGGACAAGGCCGAGGAGGCGAGGGCTGATATTGTCAAGGAGACGGGAAACAAAGTAAAGTGTGACTCACTCGATCACTAACTGAACTGAAAAAGCAGCACAGACGGCCTTCAAATGGAGTCTGGTTCCCCATTGAAGTGACATTATTCATTGCTATAAATGGCTGGTGTCATTACAGGAGGTCTACGTCCACATCCTGGACCTGTCTGAGACCAAGAAGGTCTGGGAGTTTGCTGAGTCCTTCAAGAGGAAGTACAAGACCCTCAATGTACTGGTAGGTAGTCTGACTTTTTGCCTTCTGCTGGCACCTGCTTTGTGTCTCTTCTCTCATCTTTTATGGTATGTTTTGATGCAGTTTCGGTAACAACATATGCCATACAGCCAGTAGAAAACCCCTTTTAATTCCGAGTCTCACTGTTGACTGCAGACAGTGATGATCTGATGTCTGTGAATGTGTCCAGATCAATAACGCAGGCTCCATCATGAGTCAGAGGGATGTGAACGCCGAGGGCCTGGAGAAGAGCTTCGCCGTCAACGTCCTGGGTGAGTCAGAGGTCGAGACTGAGGTGTGAACAAAATGTCGATATGAGAGAAAGATGGAGAAGGGCGGAAAACTTGAACTGTTTTTGCGTTGCTTAGGGGTTTACATTCTAACCAAGAGCCTCATTCCACTGCTGGAGAAGAGCCCAGATCCCAGAGTGGTGAGTCTCACAGATTCAGCCTGTCAGAATCTGCTGCTCTGCCGTACGTTTGACTCGCCTCACAGAAGTTATATGCTCCTTTATTGCCCTCAAAAAATAGACTGTAGACTTCGTAGCATTTGCCAACGTAATCCATCATTTTAGCACCCGGATAATGCGTTAGGGTTTAGACTGTTTGATGGTTTATTGTGGGTCATATTCTCACAGAAAACCTACTAAATGTTAAAGGAAGGCCAATTTTGGGCACATGGGGGATTTATGCAGAGAAGCACAGGGCCAGAGAAAGACTCCCAATTCAAATAGCATCAAAGAAGTTAACAAATGATGTCTTCACACATGTAAATATTGCAGTAGCCAGTGAAGATTTCAAATTTGTATGATTTTGATCATCAGTTAATTGTGTTGATTAAGTTCTTTTAAAGAAGAACTGTTTTTTATTTTAGCTTCTCAAATGTGATTTTTTCTGGTTTATTTAACCTTTTATGATAAAGACTGAATATATGTGTCTTCTGGTTGGCCAAAGCACTTAAAAATGTTGCCTTGGGCTTCAGGAAATGTAGATGGGCATTTTCAGCATTTTCTTGCATTTTGCAAACCAAATTATTCACTGAATAACTGGTAAAATAAGCCACAGATTAATCGTGAATTAAAACAACACCTCTGATCTGAATTGTGGTGGCATCACCCCAGCTTTTCCTCCCATACCTTCACTCCTCCTGTTCAGATCACCGTGTCATCAGGGGGGATGCTGGTGCAGAAGCTCAGGACAGGAAACCTGCAGTCTGAGAGAGGTCGCTACGACGGCACCATGGTCTACGCCCAGCACAAAGTAAGACCTGACCTCCAACCCCCTCATCACACATCATCACAAGTCAGGGACTGTCAGGCTTTAAAGTCCTTCATTTTGTCAGGAACCTACTCAAAAAGAAAGAAAAAGGAAAGAAATGTGATGTATATATTTGTATTAGAATGCTTCAATTGACAGTGTGAGCTTGTATTATTAATTAAATACATGACGAAGCAAAGTAATTAGTTTTCTTAGGGATTCTCAGTATACATGTGACTGATATGGTCCAATTAGTTTGAATATTATTGTTATTTTCTGATAATAGGATTTCACATGATAATTATACTCAATAATGAGAAGTGTGTCTGTGGAGGAATTTAAATTTAAATAGTAGTTTGACCTCTCTGGCAGGGCAGAGATATCAGTGCTTGGGATGTTTTCATTGGCATGGCTGGATTAATTACTTTATGATTGTTGGCCATCTTCAAAAACAACAATTTGAATATTTTAATGTTGTTTTTATATTATTTTGTGACATTTTCTCCTCTGAATAATCAATAGAATATTAAAGACTATATTTTCTTTACATGTATTGATAATGAAATGACTCAGCACATTGGAAACATTGAAGCAAATGATTTAAAAACTACAACTAATTAGCTCATTGTGAACAAAAACAAAGGGCTTTAAACTCACTGGAAGATTTTACACAATAGATGGTATACCAAGCTTTTAAAAAGCAGCACACAGTTAGAGATTAACCCAGTAATTTCTGAGCCGTGTGCACTTAGCTCACATTAGGTCACCAAATATTTACGTTTCCTTTTAAACTTCTCACATGGTTAAATTTGAATAAATGTTCAAATGATCCAGTGACGAAGCAGAAACAAAAAAAGTCCAAAAACTGAAGCTGTCCTCTCCTGTAAATCACGTTTGAAGCTTTCATATTTATCTTCTGTCCTTGCTTTTAAAACTGTATATAAAGTGGTTAAAACCTGCAGCAGCTCCAACAGTAACACGCTGCTGACACACTGATACTACACTGTTAATAATCTAATGAAGGCAGATATAATGAGAAAAACACTCAGAGAGCGCAGTACTCCTTCAAGGCTGTTCATTCCCCCACATGGCATTGCCAGACATGCAGCATTTTTTAAAATAAATGCAGCATCTGTTTATTAGTTATTGATGATCAGAAATCACAGCAACATAGAATGTGGTCATTTATCATAGATGTACCCACAAACAAAATGACCTTGCGCTGAGCACAGGCGTGTGTTATGCATGTGTATGTTATGTACAGATACCGAATCATGTAACCTAAAAATATGTAGTGGGCAGCGGGAATTGATGTGACTCAGAAACACCCCCACAAATTAATCAGTTGTTCCTTGTATCATTTCCAATGGATAAGTCCCTATAAGAGCATAATACTCCGCCAAGACGGTTCACTCGCATGATTTCCGACAGATGAAATCTTAAAAAATTTGTGGTTCACAGCGGTGGATTTGTAGTAGGATCGCAATCATGTGATCGTCAGTAAGCAGCTGATGTAGTGTTCACTTGTTGTCATGGTTACAGTGGCTCAGTGCTGCTATCTCACAATGATACAGAAATCTTTAACAAATCCGTGGATCCAGACTATAAGCTGCATCACTGCCAAAATCTAATCACTTGGTCCTTGTTTCATTTCTGACCTTCCCTGAAAGTTTTATCCAAATCCGTTTGTCCATTTTTGAGTAATGCTGCTGACAGACGGAATAACAGACAGACAAATGTACGCTGATCGTCACATAACTCCTTTGCATTCCTTGATGAAGTAATAATTAACCAGTCAGAGGCAACAAACCAGTACTTCACTCTAATATGTAATTCTGTTTAAGTACTTTCATGCAGAACCTTTCCTTGTAATGGTGTGTGTTAAAATCGCTGTATTGGTCGTTTCATATAAGGGTCTGAATTCTTTTTCCACCACTGTTAGGACAATGTTGGAGTTGTGCTCAAATATCTCAACTGCACTACCTCCTCTTCTTCTAAAACATGTTCCCGCATGTGTGTGTGTTCTAGAGGCAGCAGGTGGTGATGACAGAGCAGCTGGCAAAGACTCACGCTAACATCCACTTCTCCGTCATGCATCCAGGCTGGGTGGACACTCCAGGTAAGACCCGCGCACACACACACACCAGGGTTTCTGTAGGGCATTAAAAAGCTTTAATAGTCATTACACTGATTTGATGAAAACTAAGGCCTTACATGGCATTAAAAAATCATCAAATTTGATTCTCAGTGGCATCAAAAATTCTTTCTGCAGTTTTCAAGAAAAATATTGGACAATAATAATATATAGTTATAGCCTGCGATTCATCAGATATGTGCATCTGTGTAAACATGCCGAAGCACTGCGATAATTGCCCCGGCCGGTCGGGTACTGGCAGGCTGGACCAGGTGGAGGAGAGATGGGAAATGGGGAAATGCAAATTCCAGCAAAAATGGTTCGAATACGTGGAATTCAGAGAATGACTACAGCCCGTGGGTGGTCAGGGGTGGTTTCCGGATTCAGAAATAGTGAAAAAAATCATCTTTTACAAAAAAAACAAACCTGTGTAATTTGTTGAGCTCATGGTCATGGCATCAACGGTTTTACAGTATAGCATTAAAATGTCATTAAAAAGCATTAAATCTGACTGGCTGATTTCTGCAGAAACCCTGCATACACACATCAAGAATACTTCCAGAATATTTTGGGCTCAAAGGATGAGATTCCTCTGTGTGTTATGTGTCTGTCCGTCCCAGCGGTGGCCAACGCCATGCCGGACTTCCATCAGTCTATGAAAGAGAGCCTGCGGACCCCGGAGCAGGGGGCTGACACCGTGGTGTGGCTGGCCGTCTCTGAGGCTGCTACCACGAACCCCAGCGGACGCTTCTATCAGGGTACGTCGTGATTAGAAAGAAACACTCATCTACCTGCTTATCAGTTAGAGATTGGTGTATTGGAAAGGCTTTATGGAAATTTAAGTCCCAAAAAGAGGGGAAAAAACTGTGCTTGAATCGAAGAATGCTTGAATTAAGTGTTTGTCAGTTGTGGGATGTGTGTGTGTGTGTGTGTGTGTGTGTGTGTGTGTGTGTGTGTGTGTGTGTGTGTGTGTGTGTGTGTGTGTGTGTGTGTGTGTGTGTGTGTGTGAGGGTTTGGCTTGCGTCCATTGCAGCTGGAGTGGGCTGCTTTTGGTGCCAGATACTGCCAGAGAGTACAGTGCCTCTATGAGCAAACACACACACACACACACACACACACACACACACACACACAATGTCCTCGGTGGCCTTGGAGAGGGAGGTTGTACTCTAGCAGCAGAATCACAGACACACAGAAATGCTGCTTTTCATGTGTCTCTCATGTAACAGAATTCATGTCAGCTTACTGAGCTGTTTTGTTTTTGTTGTTGCTGTTTTTTTGTTTGAGAAAAGCCCTCATATTGTAGCATATTTGAGGTCTCATGCAGAGGACCAGTCAAGCTGTCTGTTTGGCTTTTCTCCACTGCTTTGTCTCATCTCCACACCAACTTGGCCAAACCTGCTGGAGTTGCCAGAACCATAGCAGCTGTCAGCGGTGGAATATTTCCTAACAGTGCGGCGCCGCACACTCTGATTTTGATTACAGTTTTTCTGTGCAGCTCAACAGCTTGTCCATTCCCGCACTGTGGAACCAGAAAATCTTTTAGCTCTTTGCTTTGGTTCGAGTTCGTACGGTATGAACACAACCTGCTGCAGCGATAAATGACTTCACTGGTACATTTGTCAACAATAATTAGAGTTTTTCTTAAAGAGAAAAAGTCCATGTACTCTCATTCTAACTTCCTAAATGTAAATGTTTTCTGGTTTCTTTTGTCATAAAAGTCTGAATATCTAATAACATTGGTAAACATTTTTCAACATTTTATAGATCAAACTATTTATTTATTGATTGATTGACACATAGGTAACAGATTGTTGACAAGTAGTCATGATGAGCACCGACTTAGTGTTTCTGTATTTTATTCACTTATTTCTCAGATTTTAGTTAAAGCTCTACAGCTTTAACTAAAAGAGGTGAAAAATCTGAACAGATATTCGCTTTTGCAAACTGAGATTTGTGAGATTACAGTCAGAGGTAAAGAAATAGTGGCTCTGTCATGGAATGGGAAACTGTAGGGAGGAAGGTTGGACGGACTCCCCTGAAAGCTTAAATTTTGTGGCGTCTCTAAAATATTGACAGTATTTTATTTTTGCCGTGCACCTCTCTGCATCTCCATCATCATGAATCAAATGTACAACTAGAACATTAATGATGTGTTCTTTCAAATTTCTTTCTTTCTTTCAAGTTTATTTGAAAAAGGACAGTGTGCAGTTACATTAAAAATATGGCTGCACCAGATTTAGCATCATGCTAATTTCCATCTGTAGTCCTTGGTCCATAAAAAAACAAACATTCCTTATTTAAAACAATGCATATAAAACACACTAATAAAACACACATATAAAACATTAATGATGTGTGATTCATGCATAAGGATTTTTTTCATTTTTCAGCTTTGAAACATCAGATGAATCATTTTATTTCCTCTTTGCCTTTGTAAAACTGAATATATACACACAGCTCTATGCCTCTCTCCCTCTCTTTCTTTCTTGTAACGTGTGAATTTCTCTTTGGAGATTAATAAAGTATCTATCTATCTAAAACAAACAACAGCTGGCGGCAGCAGCTCCTTTAATTTGGTGTTCTTATTTTATCCTTAATTAATATGAATGATGAGCAGTTAAAGCACTTTCAAGTCCTTTATAAATGATGTAAGGGCCATTCTGCCAACCATGAAAAAGTGAAAAAAAGTGAGCATGCCTTGAAGCCATGAAGTAGTTCACACACTGGGTATGGGTACGATATTTGCACACATCATTCCACCTGCTTCAATAGGGATTTTTGGAATAATGCATTGTGCTGCAGGAGTTCTGTTCAGACACAGAGCAAAGCCACTGCTGTCGCCACAGCAACTTAGAAGCTCATCAAGTCAGAAAGTGCAAAAATGTTATTATTATTATATCATTATATAAATAATTGAATGAACAAATTATTTTACATTGGTCAATCAATCCATTTTTATTCTGTCGCTTCTCCAAGTCCAGGTGGTGGAATTTAAAATTACATCTGTGATTCCTCTACAAGCTTCAGAAATTTAGATGAGACTTTGCGTGCAGAAACTGTTGTCTTTTCTTTACCAGTCAAAGCCTGATGTGAGAGTGGCAAAGAGAAAGATAAAAATGCTTTTTATGGTCGCTGTATTTAAGCCAGGCAGGGTTCAGACAACACACAGCATTCAATAGAATATTCTTATAATTACATACACCACCGTTCAAAAGTTTGGGGTCGCATAGAAATGTTCTTATTTTGAAAGAAAGCCATTTTTTTTTCAATGAATATTAAATTGACGAGAAATCCAGTGTAGACATTGTTAATGTGGTAAATGACTATTCTAGATGGAAACGGCTGATTTTTAATGGAATATCTCCATAGGGGTACAGAGGAACATTTCCAGCAACCATCACTCCTGTGTTCTAATGCTACATTGTGTTAGCTAATGCTGTTGAAAGGCTCATTGATGATTAGAAAACCCTTGTGCTGTAATTAATAAAAGTGTGAGTTTTCATGGAAACATGAAATTGTCTGGATGCCCCCAAACCTTTAAACAGTGGTGCATTTTCGTTAAATCTCAGCGTGTGTGTTTGTGTGCAGATCGAAAGATGGTGTCCACCCACCTGCCGCTGGCCTGGACCCACAGCTCCTCTCTGGAGGAGCAGAAGTTAATGTCACTGCTGGAGGACTTGGCCAAGACGTTTCAGCCACACTGAGTCTGCAGCAGACTGGGTACAGGTACACCACCGACACTAACGCCACCAGTTCCTACTGACCGAGGCTGGGCTCAGCGTTTCCTCACCCTGCTGGAAATCTGCCCCAGCACAGGGAGGGCAACAGATCTGGGTCTGTTTAATGACAAGTATTTGGAGTGGTAACAGTCTGTGATCAGTGGTTGAAGTGGAACAAATGAGAACTGTGAGTGCTAAGATGTTTTGAAACCCAGCCTTACGATGGCAGATTAAACTGAGGGATTAATGACGCTTGTAATACTTTGTAGCAATATATATGATAACATTTGTTATTTATGAGCCTAACTTTATAAAGACTAAACACTACATTGTATGAGTGTTTGATAGCGATGCTGCCGTAAAGATATATCGCTGATGGAGAGAACGCTCATGAACCACAAACAACCACGTCTGTTACGGTGACTTCATTACCGTTGTCAATCAGATGGGAATCTGATGTGACCAGAGTCACTCACAGACCAGCTCTGGGTTCAATGTCATGCTTGTGTTTTAATGACTTACAAATGTGCCCAGTGGCGTGCATTTACTAGCTCTGTAGGTAACCTGTCTGTTTGCTTTACTGTGTTGTAGCGACTGTGGTGTACAGGTTGAACCCAGACTGGAGACACAACGTTCTCTCTCTGAGCCGTGGGCCTTAAACACAACACGGCAGCATCACTTGACATGTGCAATATAACATATTCATTTATGACATGGTGATATCTGCCCAGCACCTTTAAAAAGGCCTTTTACTGACTGTGACTTTGGCTTGAGTTGATCATGTAAATGCACGCTTGAATAAAAGAAAACTACTGATTGTTTTGTGTCTTTCTCTGCAGCTCCGATTCTACAGGAAACACACACAAAGAGCCAAATAAACATATCAAATATCTTTATTAAGCATCATTTTTCTCTCTGTGCTCTGGTTTGAGGCCACAGTGAGACTAAAGTCAGTACTGTATCATCAACAAAAGTCTTTAAAAATACAGTTATTTGGAGATATACATTAACAACATCCTGTTGGAACAGCAAGTGTTTTTTTTACAAGCAGTTTTGAGGAGAAAAATTCAAACAGAAATCAATTTGCAGAGTTTGAGATTACAGGCCATGGTGTCGTGGAAAATGAGTCACGTTTTAATGTCGATGTGGCCACCACCCATCCCAGTGTGTCCAACTAAAGATGACAAAAACTAAATGCCTCCTATAACTGCACCATCTGGTGAAAGAAATGGACATAAACCATTTACAACAAGACAAAATCCATCGCTTCCTTCCTGCGACTGGCAGGCAAGCTGAAGATCTAATACATGAGCTATTCCTGCAAACAGCCAATCCTGCCATCTATCATACCTTTAACATCTCGTCTATCTGCTGCGCCTGGTTCAGACACACGATAAGAAGAAATGACTGGAAGAAGCTTCCATGTCCAGTTAACTCAAACAGGAAAGGAGAGCTGGGACTCCTGATTGTACGGTAGCATCGCCATAAACCCTGTAGATCCCTGATGACACCACGTGACATGAGGGTTTAGAATACTTGGGGTTAGACTGACATATCAGGGTTGACTGCTTATCTAATATGGCAGAAGTTCAGATACCATTTAAGTCTTGGAAGTATATACTTTAAAGCTGCACTAATAAGTTTTATCACATTAGTAATTAATCAAGTGACCATGTATAATTTGAAAGGGGTCACTTGTAATGGCGAGCCCTGGAGGAATTATTATCTTACGCAGAAGTTTCTCAGCTCCGTCAGATAATTTATGCCATAAAGATCATTGTTTTAGTTTTACATTACGCTATTTTACTATTTCTGTTCAGTCTTCCTGCTTTTATAAATGACAGTTCCAGCCAGCTGTCTTCAATAAAAAGCTCTGATAAACCCACTGCGCTCCACCTGCCTTGCATAACGTGATAGATAACATATTTCACAGAGTTTTTAACTGTTTTTGTGCATATTTGTCACAATGATTTTGTGTCAGTGCTGTTTAGTCTAATTCTGGTGTGAGCAAATGGCAAAAAGTAAAAAAATACAACAGCAACAAAAAGAGCCAATGTAGCTTTACTTCTTGAACAAGTTTACCGTTTGTAGATATTTTAGATAATTAAACCTGCACCAATCTGTTTTTTTGTGTTTTTTTTACTTTAACAAAAGATGCCATAACTGTCTGTAACATGAATAGGCAACTTCTTGATTACACATTCACCCCAGCAGCTCTATGAAGTGATGTCACTGTTATGTTTTCAGCCAGACTAGCTGCACGGAGCTGTCAAAACAAAATCAGTTAATGCAGCTTTCATAACATACTTTTCCATTTATTTTTAATATCATTGAGTATATAAATTTAAGGCATATTTTATTCAAGAGCTTAGTATCCATGATGGAAAAAAGCCCTATTTCAGAGGCTTTTACACCCTGACAAAACTCTATTTTTAGAGACAGATGTAAAAAAAAAAAAAAAAAACAGCTATTCTTATTCAGTGTCAGCTTTCAGTCTAACCCCAAGTATCTACATATTAAGTTCCTGATGATGAAAGCAATCGCAGCTATATGTCACTCTGCTAACCAATCAGTCTCCACCATTATTAGCGTATAGAACACCAGATGATCTGACGCTGCAGCTCACCTCAACATTTCTGAGTCTGCATGTGCTTCATAAAAAGAGTGTTTAATATGTTCCAGTTTGTTTAAGGGGGGGGAGGACTACCGAATGGACACAAAGAAAAGTAAACCACCATTTACAGTGATAGATAAATACTTTACTACAAATATAAATATACACTACATGATCAAAAAACTGGAATGTGACTACATTTTGAAACCAGGAACATTATAATGCTCATTTTCCCCCACTTACAATAAGGCAAGCGTTAGTGTAATGTTAGATATTAGTCGCTATTTACAAGGACGCTACATCGAATCCAGCTATTATCTCTCTCACGTCTGAACGTACAAAAACGTTCCGATTCAAAAGACAGAGATCCCAAGTTGTGCAATTCAGTGCAGTGCTGAGAGCGTTATGAGACATCCTTGATGCACAGATGTGTGTGTGTGTGTGTGTGGGTTAGATAGGACGAATGAGGACAGAAAGTGAAAAGAAATGAAGAAAAAAAACAGGATGAAAGGAAAACGAGACATCCAGAGTGCTTGAGTGTGAATGAACATGAGTGAACAGTCGTAAGCGCTGACAAACCACTAAGAAGGCTCTGAGTGCGTCTTCTCTCTTTAAGGCTTTTGAAGGAGCACAGGCAGCCCTGATCTGACCTCACATTTAGCTGGAGACGATTCAACACGCCAACATTTACTGCTACATTTAGTTCAGAGTACCGGTCCAGTACCTGAGGGCCTTTCAAGGAGCACGAAATCCAATTCTGCACCACAAACACTTGTAATACTTATCTGAATTTTCTGAAGAGAGTCATACAATTCTAGGAAGCGGTGGTGCTGTGCGGATTTTATTTTAGTTTTTTTAACTTGCTTCTACCAGCGTAAAATCGAATCCACAACACCAAAATGATCACAAGTCCCAATAATCGCGTTTCCTCTAGGTACACCCCTGAACGGCTGCCACAGGATGTTGCCCCTCTCAGCGCTTGTTCCCATGGCAACACATTTCAGTTTCCCATGCCTCACCTGTGATCGTGAGGTGGACGCTGGGTCGCCGCTGTCATGCAAACATCTGACAGCCGCGTCCAATCTCTACGGCAGAGACTGTGGGTGCATCAAGAGAATTCCTCGGTCTATCAAAGAGGCCGTTTTACTGATTCTCTCACCACGCTTCAGTGACTACACATTACTAATGGGTACGACTGACATCATCGGAACCCCACCTAGTGATACCCTACCGATGTAAAACCTCCTGAGAGTGATTTAAGGCCAACTAGTGAAAGAGACAAAGAAATCAGAAAGATAGAAAGAGAGAGAGAGGAAAAAGATCACTTTGATCAGTGAGTCATTTCAAGCATCTACTATACACATGATGCAGGGGTATGTACACATGATGGGGGGGGTTTACAGTGATGGAGTAGTATGCAGTTAGTGGGCCACAATAATGAGCAAGAGAAGAGTTTGTTTTTACAGGAATGGCAGGTCAGCGATATAGTGAAGGCGAACTTTACAGTGCAAGGGCAATAAAAAATGACTACTGTCAAAAGAAGCATTAGTTATACGGAATATAAACACTAATATCAATACCATTCCTCCTATAGGAGAAACCATTACAATACATGCACACATGTGTACACACACCACACACACCATTGTGCTTAGGGTTCTGTTTCAGATCAGAGCAAAGAGTCAAAATCAGTCCAACACACTTCAATGTAAGACTGACCATTAGTGAAATCAAAGAGAAGTTTGTCATGAGAAGCAAAAGGAATGTGGAGGGTTGTACTACTGACACACACACTCTCTCACACACACACACACACACATTCACCGAGAGCGGCCTGGTTGCAGCTGAAGATCCCAGGCGTGGTGGGGAGATGCACTGTACAGAGGGGTTTCCATGACACTGGAAGAGTGGGCGGAGCTTGGGGCGAGAGGGGGCACCGGGCCAATCAGCGCGGGGAGAAGCCTGTTGCTAAGCTACAGCCAACCACCTGTGTCATATCCCAGATCTGTGGAGACAAACAGCCAATAACAATGACAAAAGAGCTTCTGCATCACTATTGTTAGAAGCCATCAGCTAGTTGGAGCAGTTTCTGGTTGTCTTTGCAATGCTTTACAGGTCTCTGAGACATTACACCGATCACTTACAGCAAATTATGAAATAAATGTGAATGAAAAAAGGGAATTATTAGTAATACGAGTATTATTAGAGCAGCAACATGATTTTTAAGATCTCTACTCCAGGTCTGACATGTCTTCAGCATCATTTCATGGATTCACATGGCTTGTTATACAATAAACACATTAAAACTCACTATTTAGAAGTCAGAACAAGGCAGTGTTTGATGTTTCTGCTTGAAAATTACTTTGAAAGATCATGCAAGTAGTTTTCAGCCAAAAAACTGTAAAAGCAGAAAGAATCTTTGGGTTTTCAATTTCAACAATCCAAATCATGTCTGACATGTGCTTCTGTCCAGAAAATAAACCAAATCTAAGCTTAAAACAGTGGACATTTCATCAGAATTGCTGTACGCCTCATTTGAAAATTCAAAAGCAGTATTATCGCACCAGATTTGGTAAAAAAAAACTAAAAATTTAACATCATCAGTTGCGCCTAACAGTCATGTAACTGTAGGAACTTTCGGCTAAACTGCAGGCTGTGTTTGGATGGAGCAGATAGGACAGAAGAATGGAAACAAATGAGAGAGACTGAGCACAAAATGAAAGACAACTGATCAGTTAAAGAAATGCAGCATGAAAGCAAAAACAAGGAGAGAGCAAGTTGTCTGCAAGACACATTCAGCAAGGTGAAACATCTTACTACAGCTGATGTGCAGAGCAGCACGAAAAATGACGAGTTTGAAGAGGCTGTAAAAACCGAAGTGGTAAAATATCTCCAGTGTAGAGCCACCATTTTTTGCACACGTCGACAAAACTTTTTATTTATTTTGTCAAATAAATAATCAAAGAAATTCTACTGGATTATTTTCTTTATGATTTACGGCATTAACGCTTTTTTACACACTGCACAAAGACATGTTTGAGTTCTTGTTACTTCTGGTCATGGTTGTGCCATTTCCCTAAAAGTGCAGGACTTTATCTCGCAGTAAACAATGAGTCCACAGTGACTAAAACTATAACAGGAGCAAAAATACACCCTGAAACTGTTTGGTGTTATGGTTAAACAATTATTAATTTATCAAATTAGTAACGATTAGTAATGTTTAAGATTCATTTTACAACAAATTTGGCCTGTTTTTTAAGACTTGTGAACTTTAAGTCATTTTTTTTTTTACTCCCCTACTACTTTCTGTAGAAATCCTACTCTAGAAACTGCGGTTAGTTGGTTACTCATTGCATTATTTGGTGTAAATTCTGACTTTCAATTCAATCTTCTGAGAACGGAGTTGGAACAGTGGCATCAGCGCCTAAACACTTAACATCAAACCTTTCTGTTTTACACAACACAAATACTGAGAAAATCGAAGAGGGCATTATGTCAGACTGACTGAGATGAGACTTTAAGAAAGAGTACAAATTAATTTCTACAAGTACTATGTCATCGGTTAACTAAATTAGAAAATGGGCCAAATTATCAAGTCAAACAACTACAGCAAACCTCTTCCTGTTTTTAGAGCAGGAAGCTTTTGCCCTCAGCTAAACAACAGCTTTAACGTTTTGTACGACTGCTTGTACTAAACTCTGATTTCCTCTGAAGAAACATGAATGCAAGCAGCTTGAAATAAGTAACACTAATTGAATTAGTTTTGGTTAGAGCTTTGCCTCAAAGGCTCTGTGTTTGACGTAGCCTGATCACATGCATGAATTATCTGGTATCAAAGAACGGTTGTTGTTGACCTTAACAATGCGGTCGCTTCCACAAGTGACCATGAGGCCTCTGGATGGGTCCATGTCCATGTGGGCGATGTTGTGTTTCCCCTCATGGAAAGTGGCCAACGGTGTTCGACTGCACCACACACAAACACAAAGAGAGCATTTCATCAGAGTTACCCTCAGTACTCTAAAAACAGGGTATAACACAGCCAAGGATTGCAAAACGTAGCAAAGCTCTTTACTCACTCTTCTTCCTTGATGGTGTCGAAGCAGGCGTCACACACCCGCACAGGGAACTCGAAGCCCATGATTGGGAACGTGGAGCGTTTAGAGCTACATTTTCCACACACGGCTTTGCCACACTTCCTGCAGTGGTGCTGCACACAGGAAACACACCCGTATGACCATGACGAATAACAAGGAACTCACAACTACTAAAGCACACCGGTCAGATCCTCCTACCTGTCTGAGCCCCAGAGTCTTAGTATCCCACATCTGCTTGATATTCCAGAAGAAAGGCTGCTCACACTTCTGACAAGAGTCGCTGTCTAACCATTGAGGCGCCTGTAGAGACACAAACAGTTCAAAATCGTCTTCATGAAGGCGATAAATACAGAGGAAAAAAACGAAATTCTTCAACAGTTACAGCAACCTCTGACAATAAAACACTCCACATAGAAAAAAAATGTTTGAAAAACAACCTGACTTAATTTATGTGGATGTTACTGCTGTGTAATAATGATTCAAACCTCTTCTCTCTGTGTGTCCATGTTCCATACTGCGATGCCTCCATCGGCTGAGCACGAAACCAGCTGCCTCGTCAGCTGGAGGTAACGTATGGACTGAACACGCTCACTGAGGGAGTAAAGAGTGCAGGGAGGAGACAGTCTGTTAGGCTTTTTGAGTTTCATTTCTTGTGTGGTTCAATCAAAGATCATAGACAACCATCTCCAGCAATAAAAACCAAGACCCTGATACACACAGACTGTCCACTGCCTGTTCAGAACCACACAGCACACACAGTTAGCAACAATCTGATACACAGAGTGGAGCTGTGGAAACAAACTGGTGAAGATCAGAACAGGCTTTTTTGCATAGGAATTGTTCATTTAGAAGGTCTTATAATCAATACTTCTGTTTTTGCAATGGCTGACATACATACACAACCGTTCAAAAGTTTGGAGTCACTTAGAAATGTCCTGATTTTTGAAAGAAAAGCATTTTTTTTTCAATGAAGTTAACGTTATATTAATCAGAAATCCAGTCTAGACATTGCTCATGTGGTAAATGACTATTCTAGCGGGAAACGGCTGATTTTTAATGGAATGTCTCCATAGGGGTACAGAGGAACATTTCCAGCAACCATCACTTCTGTGTTCTAATGCTACATTGTGTTAGCTAATGGTGTTGAAAGGCTCATTGATGATTAGAAAACCATTGTCCAGTTATGTTAGCACATGAATAAAAGTGGGAGTTTTCATGGAATGCTTTACTGGCATTAATATGAGTTTAACAATATTTCCAAAGCATCAAGGATGATTTCCATTGTCTGAGTGACCCAAACTTTTGAACAGTGCTGTATGTGTAATGTAGCGCTGTAGTCTCCAAGTCTCCTGGTTGGTTGATTTGCTCTTTTCTAACCAAATTCTCAAGGTGAAAAGGATTACATCAACCACCTTCCAGGAATAATCTGCTATTTTTGGTGATGGAAAGAAAAGACTTCCTGTGAACACCCTGACATTTTCACAACTTTGAACCCACCTAACCAAACAGAGACTGCTGGGTCTAACTTATTTACCATTTAGGTGACATTAACTGAATATTTACTTGCCATCCGCTCCAAAATAACTGGGGCGTGGCTGCATTTGGTTCAGACTGATGGCCAAAAAGTCGAGTGTAAACTTTACAAACAGCAGCTCAACATCGAACATGGCACGTCATCACAGCAGGCTAACTTGTCTGTGCTGTATTAATCAATGGTTCTTGTACTCAGACCACCAGTCTATGTAGTTGTATTTTCACAAGCATCAAAATGAATGCACACTGGTTTCCTACAAGTCGATTGTTATAATTTAGGTATAAAATAGCCAGATGACTTAATATGCTGTCAGTAGTAGTTTTTGATATTGATTTGTACATTTATTGCTGTAATAAGACAAGCAGGTAAAGTTGTAATATCCTACAGTATGAGACCTGCCCAACGCTAAATAGCAGGAGTACAAAATAGCAACTAGCTGGTAAGAGGCTAAAAAGGCTGGAATTTTTCTGGTTGCATGGCAGAGATCAAAACGGAGCTTAAAGGTGATGCTTATTAGCCTTGCATCCATCAGGACAGAAACACAACTCCAGATCATTTCTAACCAGGGGTCTGTTGATGCATAGACAAACATGTTATCTACAGAAGCTGTACAGTGATTATTGTGGCTGTCAGCTTGTTTTGATGAAGTGCAAGCGACCAAAACTGAATTAATGCTGATTTCATACAGAATATAAAGCACTAAAGGCTAAAATAAGCAGTGCAACGACACCATTAAACTCACTGATTTTCAAAACACATTGTCAAATACCAATGGATCAAAAGGACATTCCAGCATTTGTATAGTTTTTATTATTATTAAGCTAACACCCACATTGTTGATGTATGAAATGCTTTCTATAACATTTAATATTTTCACTGATTCCCCCACACATTTGACTACATAAAGTGAGTCTGTATTTTAACATATTAGTCAAATGGAGGAGAGGAGAAGAAAAAGAGCAGGCAGGAGCAATGCTTAAAAAGAGACCAGAAGAGATTTAGGACATGTCAGAACTACAGCAGCGTTATAACTGTTTTTTGTGGTTTTGTTTTTTTATGGTTGTCTGAGAGACACGTGTCTGTAAATCCTGCCGAGGTGCAACAGGATCTATGCTCTGACACGCATCAGCAAACATGGGCTTTGCTGATAACTCCTGTAACTGAGGGAGGAGGAGGACTGAAATATGTATGAAGACAGAGGAGAGGAAATAAAAACAGTGTCAGTCAGTGCCTGGGGACAGCTGTTACTGACACCACTGAGACCTGGCTTTGACAAGAGAGAGTGGAGAGGAGCGTCACAGACAAATACAGTAGATAGACGCTGCTGTGAAAGGAAATGACAAAAACAGGCACGCGAAAGGATTTTTTTTTCTAAGGAAACTTCAGTACAACTACATATCCTCTTACTGGTTTACTGACACAATATAAAAGAAAATTCTACATCTGTGCATGTATGCAGGCAACACTTACTGATGTCCCTGCAACAGTAGCGTTCGTCCTTTGCGGCCCCCGATGTCCCACATGATGACACTGTGGTCAGAGGCCCCTGAGAAGAGCAGCCTCTGGACAGGGTCCCACCACAGGGTTCCTATACTACCTGCATAGAAAAAAAAAACCCTAAGCCATTACACGTTATGATGTGAGAGAGCTTGCTGAGTGTTATGACCTGTTGGCTCCACCCAGTGACAGCTGGGAGAACTGCAGGCAGCTCCAATCGAACGCCTTAAACCTGAAGCTGACTGCAATTACAGCTGGAATACTATCTCTTCCTCTCTTCTTAAAGCAGAAATCTGAGCAGTTTTGAATGAGCCCTGACGTCTCTTTTTCAAAAATCATAATTTCTTTAATGCCATGCTCGCCCAGGTCACAACATTATGAGCTTAAAGTATGTCATTAACTAAGCAGATCCTTTTGGTTTAGAATAAGAGAAAAGACTTTTCACTGTGTTACCAACTAAATACAATAAAAACATGTATTTTTAAACTGACTCCACATAAATTGGTGAAAACATTTCTTTATACAATGTCAATTAATAGTAGCTACAAGAAGGTAGCCTGCAAAACAAGCAAGAAGTTGGTTCTGATTGAAAAAACAGTTTCTCAGCTTGTTGCCAGTTAGCTTACTCGCTTATTTGAATTAGTTACTTATTCTGACACTGTCTGTAAAGTTAAAGGATATTTAAGTTCCTATAAGCTGCTATCCAAATGAACACAGAGAGTCCATAACTGCAATTTCAATAGTCAGTGGAAAAAAAAAACAAATCTGAATAAGAGATTTGGTGACTTTGTCCCCACATGTGATTTAAAGAGCATTTGTTTGGGGAGAAGGTTGGGACATGTGAGAAAAAACTGCCATCATTAGGATCACACAATTCACCCATAGTTTTCTATTGAGGATTCTTTAAAGGGTGAGCCTCTTGATTGTAACGTCTCTTTAGATAATCCCCTAAAATACTATCTGCCTCGGTTATAGGCAGCAAGCAAATAAAAAAAAAAAAAAAAAAAAAGTTCAATCAATATAATTTTGGGGTATTTGTACATTCGGTTTCAACAACCTAAAACCTACACTTAGAAATGCAAACGCTTGACTTTACTCGCTTGCATTGTTTAAATAAGCACGTAGTTTTGTCACAATACCTGCTGAAAAGACTTGAATTGCATGTCTAATATAAAGATTTTCAACAAAGATAACTTGCCATAACTTTTCAAAGCTTCAGGATTTAAATGAGGAATATTAAAGGCTCTTAAAGGCAAGCTGCAGTCATGTTGAAGGTGGAGGTGGTGGAATGATCAGGCAGGCAGGAACTGTAGCTACATGAGTCACAGAGCAGCCACATGTACAGAGTGCTACCCAACAAGTCTGCTTTTAAATGTCTGGACTTCACCTCACATGTATTGTGAATAAAATTGGCATATATAAATCATGTCTAAAACAACTACAGTCAAACCTTTCGGTGAATGGTTTAGTTGTTAATGTCCAAATTTGAGCCATGGTTGAAGGAGTGGTTTGGATATTTTACAAAATCTGTAACTATAAAGCTACAGCTAGCGGCCACTTAGCTTAGCATTGTGAAAAGTGCTGGATATAGGGGGAACAGGGGAAGCTAGCCTGGCTCTGTCGGCTTTAGACAAACAGTCAAAACATAACATGTAAAGTACAGTGCTTTAAAGTGCTGACAGGACAGCTCTGTCACTTTTGGATACAGCCAGATTAGCGCTTTCCTTCTTTATGAAAGAAAAGTGGCTGCTAGCTACAGCGTCTTATATTCCACGCAGTACTGACACAATCATATCAATCTTCTCATCGAGCCAAGAAAGAGAATGTTCATGTTTCCTGAATTGTCCAACTATTCTTGCAACAAAAAGAAAACCTTTGAGGTGATACAGACATGAAGTCTGACCTTTTTGTTCCGTTTTCCAATTTTGATTGATCATAATTTCCATTAAATATTTGGTGGTTTCCTTGTGCACAGCTTGAGCCCAGCATCACACCCATTAATATGTATTACCATCTGTCCAATTAATATGCATTCACAGAAGCACCACAGCACATCTGCAGATCAAAGGGAGAGGCAGGAAGTTAAAAACTGCATCAATGTAAGGGTTTGTATTTTTTTTTTTACATTTTCCAGAATTTTGTAATTGGGAAGGGTGCCCTAACACGTCTGTTCCATCTGGCTGACCTGCAGGCAACATGACCGTGGTAAAAACAGGCCTTTTGACTAGCGGAGATTGTCATCTGGTCAGATGAGTCATCCCCTGCCTTGTTCTCAACAAGCTCATGAGCTCATGTGTGATAAATGCCCACAGAAGAACACAGCAAAGTGTTTGTTTCACACACTAAAGTGTCCTGGGGGCTCAGTTTTTTTTTTTCTGCTATCCATTTTCTTGGCACAGCTGCTAGGACACTGAACCTCTGAATAAATCTCCTCTGACTCATGTATTTATCCTCTGATTATGCATTTCTATCATGACGGGAGAGGGTTTTCCACAATGACCACATTCCCCACTGAAGGGCTCAAATGGCCACTGAATGCTTTGACGAGCATGAAAACAGCACGGCTGCCAGATCTCATCCAAAACAAGCAGTGATGGGAATTTCTAGAGCAGCAAGTGGGATGGCATTTTCCATTATCATCATCCAAAATGGAATTGGAAAAAAAACTGCTTCCCAAATAGAGAGTAAATGTCAGGCCCATTAGGCTTTTTCAGCAAAGTCCCATATTTGAAATACTGTATGCAGACTCTTTGTCTCGTTAGGAAAACACCAACAGCTTTGCACGGTTGTCAGGCCAAATTACCTACTGTCTGTTAATATTGCCCGTTCATGTCAGTTATTTCTCAAAGCATGCTAGGCTTTCCTTCTGTGTAGATGCCTATTAGATTGTTGAAGGATTCCCTACCTATACGACTGGACAGGATGTTGCGTCACAAAAGGTGGCACATCTTCCGCACTGCCGTCTCATTAACCCTCCAACAGCAGATCAGAACTCAACACAGCAAAAACACTGCAGCTCCACCACCAGCTGCTGTATGTTCCTTCAAGAGTCTGGAACAAACAAGCAGCAGGCTGATCTGATGATGCGCTGGCAGTGTCCCGTTCCAATGTCTCTGCTTGCCTCAGCACCACTTCCTGCTCTGTAAACTCTGACTAACACTGATGCAGTACAACGACAAGTTCTGCAGAGTGTGTAATCGTCAAGCTCGTCGTCATTACATCTGCCGTTCGTCATTTTCTTGTGGAAAAACGACTACTGTGTGAAGTTCGTTCTTTACAAGCTACTTTTTGTTAATGAACTAGTGGGTCAGGCCTCAAGTTCTGATCAGCCAAATGACAGTGCACATTGGAGGTCAGTGTTCCAGGAGGGTGCAGTTATGTGCTGTTGTTGAGCTAAAATTAGTGTTCAATCCGGCACCCTGTTCACACATAGACTACCAGTCAAATGTTTGGACACACCTTCTCATTTAATGGTTTTTCAATGAGGGAATGCCAAGAGTGTGCAAAGGAGTAATCAAAGCACAGAGTGGCTATTTTGACTTATTTCACCCTTTTTTGTTTACTACATAATTCCATGTGTTCATTCATAGTTTTGATGCCTTCATTGAGAATTTACAATGTGCATAGCCATGAAAATAAAGAAAAAAACATTAAATGAGAAGGTGTGTCCAAACCTTTGACTGCTAGTGTACATAGGTATTATTTTATCCACGCACACACACAGACATAGCTCACCGAAGAGGGAGTTTTTGGAAAACTCCAGTGTTGATGTGTAGACATGGACAACCTTCTGATATTAGAGAGTGAGTCACTATCTCCTTTGTTTACATGAGGTGAATTTGTGTCATAGCAGACATGACCAAAACAGAGCTGGTGCAAACCTTACTGACAGGATGCTGCTGCTGACCTTCCTCCAACCCACTCATTTCCACCAGTCGACTCTGCATCGTCCTCATTATACTTGATATGCTCATCTACACACTGTTTGAATTTTACCACCAGCTATATCTTTAGTATATTTAATGCCAGAGTCATACACCATAACAGTAAACTATGTATCAGTTTCAATGTTAGCTTCTACTTTGTATGTATCATCTATATTATCTCCAACTGTGTGTTATATGTTCCTTGTTCCGCACACCCCTCTTCTCCCATCCCTCTTGCTCCCCCTCTCCCTCTCCCCCTCTTCTGTCCCTTCCAACTCGCTGTCCAGCAGCAGAAGGGTCCCCCCTATATAGAGCCGGGTTCTGCTCAAGGTTTCTTCCCTGTTAAAAGGGTGTTTTTTCTTGCCACTGTCGCCTTAGGGCTGCTCTGGGGGTTCAGGCATATGGGTTCTGTAAAGCATCTTGACACAATTTGACCTGCAATTGGCGCTATGTAAATAAAATTGGAATTGAATGGTGTCCATGCTTATGTAAATAAATATACAGTTACTTTTCCACTATATTGTGGAACAGACGCCTTAGAATAATTTAACTTACAGGATTCCCTCCTTTCTCGATGCACTGCTGCTGGTAGTCTACTGCAACCAGTAATAGCTTTTTTTCAGGCTTCTCATTAACCAACATGGCTTTAGGGTTATGCCACCAGCTGTTGCTTTGGCTCCGTACAGTGCTTTGACTGTGTTTTTGTGCTTTCATGTGGACACGGTTGCTGAGAACAAAGGAGGAACAACTTACAACCATGTGACTCTGAACTCAGCGTGAAATTGATATTTAATAACTATTGGTGTTCTTTGATGAGTCTTCAAACATTCTAGTTTATATTAATGCAGCGTGATGTGGCAGCTGAATGGCTTTAGTGGCACTTTCATTTGAACACGTGAATGCAAATTAATATGAACTGAACCCGAAGGGGCCGTGCAAGGCAGAAAGAAATGTGCATGTAACAACTGCAACAAAACAATGATGAATTGGAAAAGCTGGTCAGTAATGTAACTTAAAAGCACTCAGGCTGATATAATTCTTTAACCCTGACTCAGTAACACCAACCAGGAATTCTCTGATTAAGCAAAATGCATTTCTGAAAGTCGACAAACATCTGAAGGCTTTCAGGGAAATGGCAGGGCGTTTGTCGTCATATTAGATTCAATAGTTTTTTATGTTCCTACATAATTAAGTCATGTGGAAGAAACTGGGTCATCTGATATCATCTGCTGTTTTGAGTGTCAGGCTCAAGCATCAGAGGGCTGTTTTCATGTGGAAATGCGCAATTATTGCCCTGTGACTCACCTACATGCAGGTGTGTATGCTTGCAGCTTGTGTGCCGTTACCTTCGTGACCCTTCAGTGTAGTGATGGTGGAGTACGTCTGCTTCTCCAGTTTCAGCAGGGTGATCTGTCCGGAGTAATCGCCAACAAAGGCATGCTGCGTCTCGTGATCGTATCTGAGCGAAGAGTCAAGGCTTGAAAGGGCTTTACGTGTTACTACCTTCTATACGCCGCACACAGATGGTGAATGAAGGATACTGCAGGCAGGAGGCCCAGGCAGTGAAGTAATGTCTCCCCAGCATGCTGCCACTCTGGGTGCACATCCAGCTCACACTCTTGTCATGGCCAGTACTCACCACCCACTCACTCTCCAGGGAGAACACCATATCTGACACGCGGTTCTGGTGTGCTGCAAAACACAGACATAATAAGTGTTCAATAGGCACAAGGCATACTGGATAAAGATCAAAGAAGATCACATCTATTCTGTCATGGACATCTAAGTTGAATTTGCCCTTTCCGTATGCTGATCCCATCAGAGGCTCTGCTTAGTGTCCTTGTAATCCAGACTGAGACAGGCGGATCCCTTCAGAGGATTTGTATTCCCCTCAGTCTTAATGGTCCATCTTCCGATCACCTCTCAGTGCACGCTTTTGTTTTCAAATTTCTACAGTCAGTGTCTGTAGTTTTAAGCCAGGGCACAGGCTGAACTCCTTTAACAGCACTGCACTGTTTTGAAGTCTGGCCAAATAAATTCAAAGAGTGAACCACTGCTAATAATACACAGTACAATAACACACAATACGAGCAGCTGTGTTATTTTTGATGCACTATGTTTACAGCTGCATCAGTTGATATTATGGCCATACTGGAAGTGTAACAACACAGCACCATCTGCAAACTGTGGCTTCTTATCATGTAGAGGACTGATATAAAATCATTATCATTCATTAAGTCTGACATTTAAGCTCCATTTTGTTCTCCACCAGCCCAAGTTTTTTCTCCAGTGCATGCTCCCCCAAGTTCACAAACTTGTCGTGAACTTTGTCTGATTGATGCCCGGTGCCAGGCAGGTAGTCAATAACTTCCTGGTAACAGAAACGTCTTGAAGATGAGCAGGAAGTGAACCAAAAACGGTAAAGTTGCCAAAATGTCATGCAAAGCATAGAAGAAGTGACGACTTAAGGGATAATTCTCTGTTGGTCTATCATTCTGAGCAAATTCCTCTGCATTTCATATAGTTATGTGACGACTAGCATCTGTCTGTAACAAGGGCCTGCTCATTAAATTTTGGCAGTGATGCAGCTTATAGTCTAGATCCACGAATTTGATACAGATTTCTGTAACATTGTGAGATAATGGCACAGTGTCACTGTAACCATGACAACAAGTGAACACTACGTCAGCTGCCTGCTGATGATCACATGATTGCGATCCTACTACAAATCCACTGCTGCGGACCACGATTTTTTAACAGACTTCATCCGTCAGAAATCATATAACGTCTGAGCAGCCTTGGTGGAGTAATGCGCTCGGAGTGCTTTCCTTACTACATCTGTCATCAATAATACAAAAATATTGATCATAGCTGCTTTGGATTAAAACCTTTTAAGTCCAAATCAATGCCATGAAAGGAGCCGTTGCAGCTTTGTTCACACACACCAAAAACATCAGTGTCCAACTTAACAACCTATTTAAAAGTGAGAATTTAAAGGCAAAATCAGCAAAAAAATATTGCTGCACTGAAACAAATAACATTACAAGCAAAGTGCACTGGTCCTATGACTGTATTGCACTTCAGTGAGAAGCTCTCCATTTGATAAATGAAGTCTTATGGCCAAGAGCAATTTAAAGCACAACTAATAAGCATAACTCATGAGGAAGTCATCTCTGTCTCAAGTGTAAAAAAATATTTCCTGACTGCACTCTTGTATTTTACCACCATGACTAAACCATTGGTCATGGATCAGTTCACTGAGGCTGGCACTTCTGATATCGTCTCTCCTTCTCCCTGCAGTGCATCATATTTCTAGACTTCTTTTAAAATCAAAAAAGTAGTGAACACATGAACAAAAGCAACATTTTTGTCCCCTAAATCCTTCTAGACTTTCTTAAGGCAGTAGCTTGTTGCCGTCTTTGATGTCTGACTGTTACTTTTTCAGAGTGAAGAAACAACACTGCTCATCTTCATTACATCACAATGAGCATGCCCACATAATAACACGGCACAAATCTTGCATAGGAATCATCTGAAATCCAGAGAGGAGAGCTTTAGGATTGTCCCCATCATTCTGCCGTAACAATTTATAACCAAACTCAACATAAGCAAACTGTTTCTGATCACTGGCAAATGAGATGTAAAAAAACCCCAACAATCTCTTGTCTGTTATTCTGTGGGGGAAAAAAAATACTAGAACGCAAATGAATGTTAAACTCTGTATGTATTTGAAGTACACAGACTCCCTTTAATGCCCATTTGATCTGACTGCGAGCCATGCTTTTGCTCTGCGGGCTTGATTCTGCAACAAGTTGCAGAAAGCAGATGGGAGTATTACAGTGGTGACATGTGGTGTTTTGTCCTCTCCAGCAGCAGGCTGGCTATTTGCCCCTGAAACTTGATTTTCCACTGAGGAGGCTAAATAACTGCTGATACAGTCACAGGAACACAGGTCTGCTGCTTATGACCAAGCAATCTGGCAGGAGATGAAATCAAGATGTAAGGGCTGTATGAAGATGCCAGTTCGGTCTCCGTGTTTTTATCAATGAGCAAAAGGTTCACATCTCCTGAAAGTATTACGCTTTAACCCATGAGCACAGTCTAAAAGGTGCTGTGGCATTTGACCATCTGGTAGTGCTATTGATCCATAACCAAAACAATCGCAACTGGCTGGATTTTCAACCGATTTTCTGGTTGTTTGGTTTGTTACAAATAGCCGATATGTTCAGTGCTAAAGGACAATTGCCGAGCTGATAATGTGGGTTTTCACACTGAAATACATGAGAGGTGCGTACCCTGTGTAAGTAATTTGTAAGCGTATTCTCTTTTTACTGCACTGTAAAATGGTTTTGTTTCTAAATTTTGGAAGTAAATAAAGGCCTAATTAATTGAAAGGACACAAAAATACAGGAAACGGGCATTTATTGTCTTTTTAGATTTTAACCAAAGTCAAGCACCACACAGGGGCTTTTCAGAGCCACTCACAAGCAGCTACACTGCAAACAGACTTGAAAGAGGTTTTAAAAGGGAGGTTTGGGATGCCCTAAAATGGCCTGCAAGCTGCTGCAGAGAAAACGGCTTACAGTCGGCTTAATTTAACATGGTATCAACAGTTGCTGTTGTTTATTTAGGTGAGCGTAAGAGAGGGATTAAATAGAGTAAAACATTAAAATCAATTCTCACCTATATGAAATAATGCTTCATATTTTGGATTTTGAACATAAGAACAGCAAAAAGCAGCACCAAAGTCTCTAATTTCCCCATCATGGCCAGATGATGTATCTACATGTACACTACTGTTGGGGTCACTTAGAAATGCCCTGATTTAAAAAAAAAAAAAAAAAAAGAAATCATTTTTTTCAATGAAGATAACATTAAACAAATCAGAAATCCAGTCTAGACATTGTTAATGTGATAAATGACTATTCTAGCTGGAAACAGCTGGTTTTTAATGGAATATCTCCATAGGGGTACAGAGGAACATTTCCAGCAACCATCACTCCTGTGTTCTAATGCTACATTGTGTTAGCTAATGGTGTTGAAAGGCTCATTGATGATTAGAAAACCCTTGTGCAGTTATGTTAGCACATGAATAAAAGTGTGAGTTTTCATGTAAAACATGAAATTGTGTGGGTGACCCTAAACTTTTGAACGTAGTGTACCTATGTAACTCTGACACCTGTCGCCATCTATTCCACTGATAAACAACTGGTGCAAAGAAACAACTCCATGTGCCAGCAATAGCAACAAAGACGAAACATGTCAGCAAACAAATAGAAAGTTGTTTTTTTTTTTTTTTTAAAGCACAAATGTAGATATCTATTTTCAGATGATGTATTTTATGGGGAAGGAAATGCATTTGTCTGTTTGGTGAGAAATGGACAGAAAAGGTGACGGAACTTTAACTTGTTAACAGGAAAGGTCCACAGAGCACTTGAAGAAAGATATCCAGAGCCACAATAAAGATAAACATGAGAGCACATAAAATCTAATGGTCTATTGACAAGATTCAACACACTTCTAGTCAACTAACTTACGCATGTCACGACATGAGAGGCAAAAACTTCAGCTGCCTGCTGCTCCTAAAACTTGCAATTAATCATTATAAGGGGGAATAACACTGTGTTATCAAGAGTTTCCACTTTACTGTTTCAAGGAAAATGAAACTAGTAATGCTTCCACTTCCCCAACAATTCAGCTTGGTCTGATTGCTCATTACAGTTCAAGATTTACAACTTTCACAGAGTCTCTGTGGTTGGGTGGAGCCACCTCTCTGATACTATAAACCCTCCATGGAAACACACATGCACAGATCAAACAAAACTACAGTATAAGACCTGTGAATTCAACTAAATAACTAATCCATGAAGGAGGTCCATAGAGTGCGTGCGTATTCACTGAAAGCAAACGGCATTTTCTTTACTCATTACTGAGTCTCACACACATTTTTGCAAACATACTAGATGTCTTGAATTTGTCCTCATATCATAATCTCACCTGGATATGTTTTGACGTGGTTCATCTTGTTGAAATCTTCAGAGATGAGAAACTCCTACAGGTAAGCAGACAGACAACAAAAAATAGTTTCAAATCAAATAACTACACAAACCCCACAGCTGTTGAAGAAAACCAAATATGGAATTTAAACTGGCTATGTAGGTTGTTTTTTTCCCCCAACTAAACTGTTTGAACAACTAAACTAGTGAGCCTGAAGCGACAATATGAAACCTTTTCTTTGATTAGCTGAACTCACCACAACAGCTCCATTGTCCTGTCCTATGAAGATGCGTCTGCTGTCGTGGTGGTACGACATGCAAGAACATGGAGCTGAAGGAGAGAAGAGGAGGTACATATGAGTGGGGAGATCACTATGTACAGAGACTGTCTGCTTTTTATTACCACAAACAAGCAAATATGAGTCACCTCATATTTATTATCCCTCTTCCCAGAAATAATATGCAGTCTTACTTACAGGACACTGTGTGGTAGATGCTCGGCCAGTATTGACCGCTGTCTCTCTTCAGCCACACCCGGATGGTTCTGAAGGAAAAGCATCACAAGCATCTCATTCAAATCACTTATTAATGTCCGCTCACAAAAGACAGTCAAGGGCCATTCTGTGGACCATTTATTTTATTGTATTGAAATACTAATTCAATTTTGCATAATGGAAACAGTAAATGAAAACATGCATTTAATAAAGTCTTCAGCTTGGACTAAAACCAAATCCTCTTGGGAAGACCAGCCCTAAAATTGTGTCTTACTTGACTCATTAAACTGGACTCCGTACACAAGCTTTGTACACATCACAGATAAAAACACATTTCAGAAGTGGTGATTCAACGCTACATCACGTCTGAAACTGTACTTTGAACCTTTATAAACTTCTGGCACTTCCTCAGAACAGCACAACACTTCTGATACTAATTTGATCGTTATAACAACAAGTTAATGCTCTGTAACACTGTATGGTACGCGTTTTAACTCCCAAACCCTAAAATGACATCCGAAAACAAGAAAATTGAGCAAAAATCAAATACACTACCATTCAAAAGTTTGGAGTCACTGAGAATGTCCTTGTTATTTAAAGAAAATTTGTTTTTATCAGTGAAGATAACAAACGAATGATAAATCCAGTCTAGACATTGTTAATGTAGTAAATGACTATTCTAGCTGGTTTTTAATGGAATATCTCCATAGGGGTACAGAGGAACATTTGCAGCAACCATCACTCCTGTGTTCTAATGCTACATTGTGTTAGCTAATGGTGTTGAAAGGCTCACTGATGATTAGAAAACCCTTGTGCAGTTATGTTAGCACATGGATAAAAGTGTGACTTTTAATGGAAAAAACTGTTTGGTTGATCTCAGACTTTTGTTAGTTTTGTAGTGTTTTCAGCTTAAGTTAATTTCAAATAAAATTTCCCGAACCATCTTTAAGGAATTCAGCTTTTAGTTTAATTTTTATTCCAATAAAAAGGTCTGTGAAGTACTTGACAGCAGCCTCAACAATATCGAAAGCAGCTGCTGTCCAGCCCTGTTTCATCAAGAATCGGCTGCACCATCACCCCACAACTTCTCCTTTTTTTTTTTTTTTTACACATCAAGTAGATTAGACGTGTGATGGAAACTGCATCACATTTCTTCACAGGGACTAAGTTCCTTCTACGTACTGAGCCTGACAGTCCTTACAACACTTCTACCCCAGTAACAACAGTTCACAGCTGCTGTTATTTAACTCATGCCAAAGTGAGACTGCTAAGTAATAATGCTACTGCTGCCTCCAGGATTTTTGTGTGGCTAATCACTCCAGAAGGCCACAACAAAAGGATTCCTATGATCCTCAGCGTGTGTAGGTGTGATGTTCAGGGCGCAGAGACCAGTCACTGCAACAAGTGCGTGATTTAGAAGCAACACAATGAAAGAAACACGTAAAAATGACACTAAACCGACTTAAACGTACAGTTAGTTTGTTCACCTAATCAAACGGTCACCAGAAAATGATACTTCTACTCCAAAGTCTAGCTAAAGTGTTTCATGAAGAGCCTTTGCTTGCTTACTAAAATAAAAACCGAACTGCACCTGAAGGCAGCAAGAGTTTAGTTTACCAGAGTGATGTTTACTGTGAGCTGTAGCGAACTAGCTAAGTCAACACAATGCCGCTAAGTGTCGTAAAATTAACGGCACAGAGAAATAATAAATGCTATCATCTCGTCTGTTACCACGATTTGTTGTTTACTCGCGAATATTTAACGAAAACGACTCATGTTTCTTTATAGCGAATTTCTCTCCTCACACCCTCCTCTGCTCCTCTGGACTCCATATGGGACAGAAAACCATCAACTGCCCTCCAAACAAACATGTTGCTTCTTTTCTCTCGTTTCGTTCTCCTTAAGCCCGTGCGCCAGCTATTATCCAGGAGCACACTGGCCAGCAAATAGACCGATCCCGCTAGCTACTGTAATGCTATCGTTAGCCTGCTTGGCAGACTCACCTGTCCTCGCTAACGGTGATAACTCCATCCTCTTTGGGTATTAAAACGGCTGCATTGACGGCGTCTGAGTGGCCCTCGATCTTGTTGAGAAGGACCGGTCTGGCCGTCTGGGCCTTGAATGAATCTCCGCAGCCATGGTTTGAAGTAGCCAGCAGTGTTTTCCTTCAGCTGATTTTCCTCCTCACTCGCCAGTAAAGGAGGATCAGCTGACACCGGAGCCGCTGTCAGGATTACCGTAATGGCTGCCAGAGTGCGCAAAAACAAATGCAGATACCGTATTACCTATAAGGTGAGCGGTCAGTCGTCCTGGACCCTCAAAAGGCTGTTAGGCCTTAATAAAAATAAATAAAACCAGACGGATTAACAGTGTGGGACACTAATGATAATTTTAGCTTTTATTGTCTCCTTTAAAGCATGTAGAACTGAACACTGACATGTGTACAAATAGTTTTTATTCTAGAACTGAAATTCCAACTTTAGACCTGAAATTTCAAAATAAAGGCAGCAGAATTTATGGATCGC
>NC_067125.1:40945527-41013027 GCF_021347895.1 Acanthochromis polyacanthus | reverse complement strand
AGTAGTAAGCAGTGGAGAAAAAAGGAAAATGAGGTTTGGAGAGTTAAATAAGGAACACATACAGTATGTAGCAGGGGGTCAAGCCATGTCTGTGGGAGAATTGGAAGGATGGCAACAAGCTCAATGATAAGATTAGCTTTGGATGAGGATGTGACGATAGAGATGTCAGATAGAGGAAGTGTGGGAAAGTGATGTTGCCAAAACATTCACCTGTCTCAGTAGCAGTGTCTCATTCTGACTCTTCCGAAATCGAATCTTTGATCCCTGCACAGAGAAGGACTACAGATGTATGCCTGAGCTCTCTGACAATTGGAGACTTGTCCTTTTTTATCCCCCGCCGGCCGTAGGCACGGAGGGGGATATTGGCGTGGGCACATCCGTCCATCCGTCCGTCCGTCCGTATTTCGTTTCTGGAGTATATCTCAGAAACTACTTGAGGGATTTCATTCATATTGCACCCATCTCTATATAGTACAGATGTGCCTTTTGGGGTGTATGACCTTGACCTGATTTTCAAGGTCATACTGAGGCACTCCAAATATTTTTTTTGTTTCCGGATCATATCTCAGAACCTAGTTGAGGGATTTCATTCATATTGCGCACACTAAGCCTGTTGGTAATGTAGATGTGCCTTTTGGGGTGCATGACCTTGACCTGACTGTTTTTTTTTATTGTAGTGAAGATGTATCATTTTGTAGGTGTATCGTCCAGTATATATGATTATTTCTTGCACTTAGAGGTACTATATATAAGGCGGGGGATGTTTTAAGCGGAGCGTGTTTATTATTTTGGCAAGAGGCGCTTTAAATTACAGAGCATATTTATGTTTTTTGTTATCCAGAATGCCAGTGACCAGAAGACAGAGATGGAAAAAATAAAAGGGAAAATGGCTCATGAAGTGTCCAAGATTGAAGAGAGAAAATCCAAAATAGATGATGAACTGAAGGAAGTACAGGTAGGTTGTTTGACTGACTCTTAGTGTCAGATGACAATTTCTGTCAGTGACTAGAAAACACAGCTCTGAATTTTCCATCCTTGCAGTGTGAGCTTTTCTTATCTTCATTTCCCTCTGTATCCCTCTCTCCCCTTACCCTTGCTGTCCTCTAGCCTTTGGTAAATGAAGCAAAGCATGCAGTTGGAAACATCAAGCCTGAAGCTCTGTCTGAGATCCGCTCCCTCAGGATGCCCCCTGATGTCATCAGGGACATCCTGGAGGGGGTATTAAGACTGATGGGCATTTTTGACACTTCCTGGGTCAGCATGAAGAGGTGAGAGTGAAAAGGATAGGACAAAAGTTTAAAAGAATAACAAGGAAAAGGGTAAAAAATAAGGATGAGAGTAATTAACTTTACAAGGATCTTCAACACCTCCAGGGCTAACTGAAAGGTGTGAGGATGTGTTGGGGTGTTGATAGATGGGTGGAAACAGAAGAAAATGATGGAATATCTGACAGTAAGAAAAGGATATAAAAAATAATTATACCTGGAACGTTTTATAACTTTATCAGAAATTTTAAAACACTTTTTAAATGAGGAAAACACCCAAACCATCAGTCTTTGCTCAACTGTGAGCTGTATTTGAGACAGAAAATTCTAATTTACAGTCTCATTCAAGCATGGGCGTTTTCTAACTTTACCCACCAGAAGTCGATCTACATAAAAAACCAAAGTTGTTGTATATTTAAGATATTTTACATCATATTTATGTCAAAGTACATACACAGCGGTGGAAAAAAGTTTTATGACACCCTTATAATTTTACATAATCTCAAATATCATGAAATATTTGTGGAAAAATCTTTTTTTTGTTTCAGAAGATGTGGCTTTTGTTTATTGTTTACAAGAAAAACTAAGAAACTAAATTCTTGACAGTTTCAATATGTCAGTTCTCAACATTATCAGTATTAAAGTCAATAAATAAGAGTATAGGTTCAAAACGGAACAAAAATATGCTAGTATCATGTCATACTAATATATAAAGCTTTGCCTGGCTTTCTGTGTTCCCTCACATTAGCAGGGGAAAGATAAAGCTGGAAACTGGACTCATCTGACCACAGCATCTTCTTCCAGTTCCTGGCTGTCCAGTTCTTGTGTGCTTGGGCTCAACAGCGCCGGCCTCACCTCTGTCTCTCTTGACCAAGGGCTTCTTGACAGCCTTGTCGGACCTTAAGCCATGAGCTGAAAGTCAGCCACTTACAGTGTGGGTGGAACACTGGACACCAGTTTGTTTTGACCACTGCTGTTGAAGCTCCTGTGATGTCATTCAGCAGTTTTCCCTGCACATGCGGATCATGCGATCATCTCTTACTGAAGAAACCGTTGGACGCCCAGATCTTGGTTTGTTATCCAGGCTGTTGGTTGGTCTGTATTTCTGCAGAGTGTATCTAACTGCTGAAGGACTGCATCTGCACTTCCTGGCTATCTTGCGGCTGCTGTACCCTTCCTGGCTGAGAATCTGTATCTTCAGGCGTGTTTCCTGCGTTAGGTTCCTTGTTTTAGCCACTTTTCTCTCTGAAGAACTTTGAAATGTGCTGGCTTTATATAGACATGAAGCACGGCAACAAAAACTGTGTTTTCTATAAAAAGCACAACCTTCATTCGTGGATCGCTGTTTACAAAATGAGCCAATGCTGAAAATGTTGTATGTATTTTAATATATCGTACATGTATTATAATTTTTTTCTCAATTTTAAGTTTTTAATGACTTTTTAAGGATTTGTTTAGTACTTTGCCTGTAACTGTACTAAAAGAATTGTACTCGAAGACCTAAGAGTGATTTTTAATGCAATATTTCATAAATGCATGGGGTGTACACAAACTTTTTTCCACCACTCTGTGTGCATCTCAAATACTTTTACTTTGGCCCAATTTGAAGGGGTCAGGCAGACAAAGTCTTTTTGCAATACTAATGAGTAAATCAATGTGGTTTGTGTGGGAGGGACTAGAGATGACAGACTTACAGTGTTAGGCTTGGATTAACTTTAAATTTCCCACCTTGTGGATTAGAAGTCAGTTTATTTTATCCTTCACTCTGATGGTCACCTCTTTAATTTGCTCTTCCATGTCATGTTATACCTGCATACACAGCATTGTTCCTCTGTCGCTCTTTTTACTTTCGCCTTATCATGGCCAGTGTTCTCTCTCACTCATTTTTTCCCTCTGCTGTCCTCCGCTGTAGCTTTCTGGCTAAGCGTGGTGTGAGGGAGGACATAGTTACATTTGAAGCCAGGAACATCTCTCCTGAGATTCGCCAGAGTGTCGAAGAGCTGCTCAACAAGAACAAGGCCTCCTTCGACCCCAAGGTCAGCTAGCCGTGGCCACAGAGAGAATTGGATGTATTTTTGGTGGATGTTATTCACCTCTTGATGATGTTGTTTGTTGATGTCTAAATATGGTGTTGTTCTTATGGTCAGAATGCAAAGCGTGCAAGTGCAGCAGCTGCTCCTCTGGCTGCCTGGGTCAAAGCCAATGTCCAATACTCCCTGGTCCTAGAACGGATAGAGCCACTGGAAAGAGAGCAGGCTGGACTGCTGGAGTAAGAACACACAAACACTGCTCCAGAAAACACATCCATTAAGTTAGATTTTTAAAAAACTAAAAATGTTAAATATTTCTAAGTGAGCTTATGATCTTGGACTTTCTTACTCACATAGGTATGCATACACTTAATAACAGACGTGGTTACCATAACATCCATGTAATACCTTCCTATGTTTCTTGTGTGTGTCCAGAAACCTTCGGAAAACAGAGAGTAGGAAGAATAAACTAGAGGACCAACTCAACACTGTTGGTGCCAAAGTAAACGAGTTGAAAGAGAAGTATGCCTCCTCTCATCTTTCTGTCCATTCTGACCACCTTTAATTTGTTCTGCCTTTTGCCTGTGAAAATATCTCATTGTTGTTAAGTTGTCATAAACATCTGAAGTGTAATTACCCATATTTCCATTTCCACACATTCATGGTTTCATTGTGACCAGTTTTAATTTAAGTTGACAAACATAAATAAATACATAGATGCAGTTAGTGACAAATGCAGTGTAGTAGAACTGCACCTTAACAATAGTGTTCCACAGGTAGAAGATCTTGCACCTTCTTCAAACACTTTGTTGCTCTCTGTTCCCGCCCATTTATTCCCTGACAGGCATGCAGGGCCCCCCCTTCTCTGCTGCTTTATTCTTTCACCATGCAGGTATACGGTCACTGATTTAACAATCGATGCTGCCTGAAGGATATTTGACTCTCACCCTCTTTATATTAGCTGTACTGGCTGGAATTAGGAGTGTAGGTGCTGTTGTCTATATTGGTTTTGTTACACATGATGATGTAGTTACAGCTGCCATAGTAAAGTCAGTTTTAAAAAAAATGACTGGGCGTTCGGTAGTCTGATTATTTGTACAGTAAAGTTCAACAAGACTCCACGATGTAAAGGTGACTGAGCCCCCGTTCTCTTTGTGCTGCTTCTTCTTCCACCATGGCCAGCCTTTGCCATTTGTCTTCCTATCCATCCATGCTCATGCAGTCCTATCTGCAGGGACTTCTCTCTGCCTCTCTCAGCTCCTCTCCTCCCCCCCTCACGGTGCACTTTTATCTTGTCGTCATGTCTGACAGACTGTATGTGTAGCTTTGTATTCTACTTTCAACAGCACAGAGGGAGCTACCCATTGTATTTACAAGCTATCTGATCTGTCTGGTAAACAAAAAAACTATCAGAATGTCAGTATTTGAAATTTCCAGTGATCCCATATCAGACACATTTTTCTACTTACTGATAATTTTCCTTCTTCTAACCCTCTCCTCAGGTTTCAGTGTCACACTGCAGAGGCAGCTAAGTTGGAGGCCGAAGTGACAAAAGCTCAGGAGACGATCACTGCCGCACAGCAGCTCATATCACAGCTAGATGGAGAACACACACGGTGGAATGCACAGGTAGTTTGATGTATGGCTGTGTTGATATGTGTATTGGTGTGGGAGGTGATACTCATTTACTCAAAAAGGGGCTCATTTAGCATGTAAGAGCAACAGGAGGTGTGAGTGTGGTTACATATGTGTGTGTGGGCTTGTGACAGGGGGATGGATCCCGCTGTCTTGGGTCCCTTCTGGCTGTTTTTACTCCTCTCCACAGCATCTGTCTGCACCTTAATTAAAACACTCAATCTCTTCCTGACACACTCACTTGCACACACAGCCTCACTCTCACTGCCTCCCTCAAGGCTTGCACCAGAGAGCCAGTTTTCTCTCTACTCACGTATTTCCATATTCTCTCGCATACACACATGGACATGCACTTACACATGTCATCCCTAACTCTTTGCACACTATACAGTAGCTGGGGATTGCTATATGTTAATGCCTCTAAGCTGTTTAAGTGTTTCAAAGGAAGGGACAGAGGTGTACACAACTACACAGTAAGTGGTGCAGAAATAGTTGAAGTTTTGAGTTGAACTGTAGAAGGTCACATGGTGTTTGACAGTAGGAATGTAGTAGACCAGAGACTACAAGGTTTGGAAAATCTGCAGCTTAAGATGTGGACATTCAGGAGCGTGCTGCATTCACCAAAGACGTGCGTGTGCATTTGTGATTCCGTGACATGCTACTGAAGTACCTGGAAGGAGTCCTGATGAACCTAGTCACTGCAGTACTTACAGTACCAGTGTCCAAACCTGTCCCTGTGTTTGTAGGGCAGCCTTTTTTGCCTAGTAAAGACATTTTAAAAATTAATTTGTATTGAGACCTCAGTATATAAATGAAGGTGAGTCACTTGCTATTCCAGCATTAGTATGTTAGCAGAGGCTTGCATCATTTGCCTTACTTTCCCCACCTTTTCTTCCTTCATCCTTGACTGTCTTTGCATTCTTACCTCTGATTGCTCTCAGACCTCACTGTGCCCCTTCTCTCTCTTGTCTTTATATTTTATTCACCTACCTGTCTGTCTACCGCTCACCCTCGTCTGTTTCTTTTCTGTCTTTTTTTCTGTCTTTCAATCAGATGTCTGAGATAAAGAATGAGTTGGATACGCTCCCTATTAGGGCCCTGCTTGCTGCAGCCTTCATCACCTATCTGTCTGCAGCTTCTGAAGACCGTAGAAGACACTGTCTGGAGACATGGATGGCTCAATCAGGACTACAGAGTAAATATATTGCTACTTTTAGCATGCTAGCATCAGCAGAGACAAACTCCTGTATTGAACAGCCTACACACAGAGTCCTACCCAGACACAGCACAGCACACCGTGTTACATATGGCACTTATAAACTTGCTAACTCTGTCTTAATTGCATGTACTGATTGAATAATTCTAAATATGGGGGGTTAAGATGGTTTATTTACCATTTAATACTTAAATGGTAGCTGCAACCATGTTGATGCTTTTTTCTTTAATCTGTCAGTCATAAAAGGGCCATTATTTTATTTATTATTTCTTTATTTCTGTCCATATGGTAATGTTTCATTTACACAAGTGAACCTGTAAAATGTGTGCTCCAGCAGCACTAATTGTTATCTCATAAAGATATAACTCTATAAATCTTCTTGGCACCTCTTTCCCAGTCGGTCTCAGATGTGCAGGTTAATGCCAAACTGTCCACAAGCCCAGCAAGTTGGTTATCAAGATTATTTATGTAATAAATGTGTTCACTAAAGCTGCATTGGGGAATGTTGTTAGGTGTCTGCTGAAGTGTCCACTAACTTCAATATCTGAGGTTTCACTAAACTTACACTCATTTCAGTGAGTAAATATAAAAATATCAATTAAGCGTGTGGCTTTGTGTGGTGTTTGTTTAAGAATTTGACCTGCGGTCATTCCTGTGCTCGGAGAGTGAACAGCTGATCTGGAAGAGTCAAGGGCTGCCATCGGATGACCTCTCCATGGAGAACGCACTGGTCATATTGCAGGTTGAACAAAGATTTTAAATCTGCATGGTTGATGTGACAAAGAACGATTTATTTTAAGAAACACATTTAATCATCAATGTGCATGTCTTCTTATTAGCTTACAATATACATGTTATATCTTTGTCCTGTGCATTTCATGCATTATTTAAAAAGACATCAAAGGAAAATATAATTACCATATTTGCCTGTAACATCCAGTTAAAATCATTAGCAGAAGCATGATTTTTTTCCCTTGTTGTCATTCATCTGTCCACCATTTGCATGTGTTGTTTTTCTGTTGTTTTTCCGTTGCTGCCTTCAGATCAATGCTCTAAAGTTACAGGTAAGACGTTCGTCGTCATAGCTCACACCTTGTTTTTTTACAGCTGTGTGTTTGTGGTTCTTTCACTGCCTATATTTATGTGTCTAATGTACAAGTTTGTATTTATTGTCTTTAACTCTAATGACATAGATTTTCAAGTGAGACAGGGCCTTTGCATTTATCGATTCAACAAAATTGTTCTTTGGAAAAAGTAAGTATCAAACGTGCCTATTTCTACTGTGGACAAACAGCTCTGTCTTTGGTTCATCTGTCCAGTGCACAATATCTTCATGGATCCATGCATTTTGACACCAACAATTGCAAGAGTTGTCTGCAGATCCTGTGGTGAAAATTTTGTCCTCTTGGAGACTTCTGCACTGTCTGTTCTTGGGCTGAATTCACTGCAGCAGCCAGTCCTGGATAAATTGGCTGTCAGTTGAAATCCACACATCTTGTAAATAATTATTCTTACAGTGAAATGATTTATTCCGAATAACTGAGGTGATGATCAGAGGTTTAAATATGACAGGTTGCACCTGTCACTGCCTGTGAAGGTTCTGATCATTGGCAAGTAGTCTAGAGCCCTCGATTTTATGGATATGAAGGTGTGACATTTCAATGTTACTGATCTGTTTTTCTATTTATTTACATTATGAAGATGCAGAAACATTTAAGCTTTATTTGTGTAAGTATATGACCAATATTCATCTGCACAGTTTTGAAGAGGATCAGATGTTGGCTTGTTGCAGAGTAAGAAAAGGCTCAGGGGACAGTATGAGAAGGAGAATCCGTGAGCAAGAGAGCATGAAATAGAAGAGTACGTAATGAAAGCAGGGTGGTGGACTTCATTCCTTTGCCTGGCAAAGGAGTGATGGTGGTCGATAAGCATGACAGCACTGTGACAGGACTGAGCTACACACACACACACACACACACACACACACACACACACACACACACACACACACACACACACACACACACACACACACACACACACACACTTTCCTCTCCAAGTGAGCTGCTTTCTAAGTAAAATCATCCCAAAAAACTTTACCTGAAATTCTGTCCTTTTGACTTTGTCCTCTGCTCAGAGTGTTGCCTGTCCATTCCTGATTGACCCGTCATCCCGAGCTACAGAGTGGCTGTGCACACATCTCAAGCAGCACAGGCTGGAGGTCATCAACCAACAGGTGAGCACATCACACGTTTCATATACATGTACACACATGAAGAACACACAGTGGAGGTCATTAGTTGTTCTGTCACACTCATTTTCACCCCCAGCACTCTGACAGTATGCTTTGTTCAAATCAGTCCGTTCTAAACCTAACCTGTCAGTGAGGTATCTTTTATGTCTGTGGAAGCCGATAAAGCAGATCCTGTGGAACATGTCTTTGACCATGCAGACATCCTTTATTGATCTCATTCCGTGTGTTTGATACATGCAGGTCTGTTGTAGTCTGCTAGTGTTTATCATTTAGTTGTTACCAGACCATATGATTGAGCTACTTTTGCTTTTGTCCTCCAGAACATTGATCACTATTGTGCTGTATTACTCATTACTTACTATGTAGTAGTTAGTAATTACAGAATAATTATTAATTATCATGTCCATAAAGCGGTAATTTAGTTTTTGACACATTAAGCCACTGTAATCACTGATGTTTGAGCTCTACATGAGCTCTGCAGCAATTTCAACTACTTTGTTTAAATACAGGGATTTGACATGTGCAGTATGTGAGTCTATCCACAGTTAACTAATAGCCATGAACCCTGATATCTACTGTTAAAGGTCTTGCATATCTATCCTGTTAGTTTGCCTTTTTGTAACAAACGTGAATATTTTTCTTACTGATCTAATAAGTACTCTTGGGAAATTGAATTCACAAATTGTGTATAATCTCTAAATCAGCTTATTAATGATTACTAATTGGTATGAATATTAATAATGTGAATATATAATCATTGCTCTGTCTATCAGACATTGGACAGATCTGTTAGAAAGTAATATTTAGGGCATTTTTTTACAACTTGGTGTCGATGGGCTTCTCTCTTTAGGACAGTAACTTCATGACATCCCTGGAGCTGGCAGTCAGATTTGGAAAAACCCTTATCATCCAAGAGATGGATGGTGTTGAACCTGTGCTCTATCCACTGCTGAGGAGGGACCTCATAGCGCAGGGTATTCACACACACTTACAAGCACAAACGCCACTTTCATTCAAGGTTGGGTCAAATAACTCTTTTAAACATAATTTAGAGGCTTCATCAACCCCAAGTTGCTGATTACTCGCCTCTATGTGGATGCTTTTCTACGTTGTAGTGAATTCTCATTTTGAAGGAAATTGCTTGAACCTTTAATTAACCAATCCTGACTAGTGCATTGGGGGAAAGCACAGATGTTCTCTCTGTTGATGGAGCGCTCAGTCTGTGCACCATGAACTAGGCTATGGTCATACTTTATTCTGCTCGTATCATGTTAGATATGAAGGTAAACAAATGATTATTCATTGACTTTGTTGCTATCATTTTATATTCAGCCATGTACTTACTGAGTGAAAGGTAATAGATTCTAAATACAGTGTCTCAACACTTTCCTCAATGTAAGATCATTTTGTCAGTTGCTTGTCAGTTTTAAGTTAATTACTTGAACCTTACTGAACAAGTTTTTACTAACTTCAGTAAAGTAAGAGGTCTAAGGTTGCAGTAATGAGGTAAAAAAATGAATGGCCATGACCCCAAAATGAAGCTTTTACACCGTGTCAAGTGTATCAGGTGTATCAGTCAACTAGTCATGAGGAGGATTTTAAAACAGCTAATGAGCATCCTGTTGAGAAGCATTTCAAATGACTCAGCAAAGAGAAGTACGAACAAAGAAGAGGGTAGATGAATAACACTAATTAAAGAAAAAGTCGGGTTTGTCACATTGTCAGTCCTGCCATTTAATATCAGTCTTTTGTACATAAAAAGTAATTGCTTTCGGTGTGTCAATTTCTATTTTGTACAAGGAGAGAAAAAGAACCTTCAGAGAAAGGGTGGTAGTTTTTCAGGGGGAGCTCATTTATTGAGTTTGCCTGAATTACTCAGTCTTTGTTCCTTTCGTTTTAGAAAAAAGGAGCTTGGTGAGAAAAAGAGCAAATTTGACTGGAGTTCATATGTATGTATTGAAATCCAATATTTTCCATCCTACTGCTGTCATACAGTACGTTCACCCACCAAACATTTCTTGGGTGACATAACATAATTCTTATTCAAAACGGGGATAACTTATTCCCTTAACTGTACAAATGTTGCTCTTTATGCGTGCATTGTTTTTGCTTGTAGGTTTTTTGTTGTCAAAGTGCTTAACAAAGGTGAAAGACAGGTACATTTGTAAAAGCTCAAACATTTTTTCAGGGGCTTTTTAGAAAGTGATGACAGTTTAATTATTATAACCACGCTAATCTTGAGTCCTCATAAAAAGCATTTTTAGTCTTGGAAGGTCCAGACAGCTCAAATATTTTGCAATTATTTTAAAATAATATTTACTATATAAAGTTATTCATGCAATGCTGCATTGTGCTTTGTTTGTTCTATTTTATGGATGAACGCTCTTTGAACTTGTACGATAAATAAAAAGACACCTACGAAAATGCATCTAATATTCAAGCATGACTCTTTTTGAAGCTTCTCATATAACTAGTGATATATTAGTTTCTTGGTTTCAATAATTGCATACCGGTCACGTATATATAAACAGGTTGGCAACATACCTGTGAAAATGAGTGTGATTCATAAGGCTCTGAATCATCCAGGGAGAGGCTGTTGTCTATTTGAAGCTGAATTGGAAAGAATGGGGGCAGAGAAGGTATGCGAAAGGGCAAGTTATCCACTTAAAAGTGGTGTAGAACAAGATGGAAAAAAAGAGACAAGACAAAGGCACGGCAGTACTGCAATGCAGACATCTGGAAGACAGAACATTAAGGAGAAAGTAGAGAAGACAGGATTTAAAGTGGCTGCTGAAGACAAAGTTTCAAGTCTCTTTCTTTATGTCCACATTTACAAGCATGTCCATCCACACATGCAGGTCCTAGATATGTGGTTCAGATTGGAGACAAGGTTATTGATTACAACGAGGACTTTCGTCTCTTCCTCGCAACACGCAATCCAAGTCCCTTCATCCCTCCTGATGCTGTTTCCGTGGTTACAGAGGTCAATTTCACTACCACCAGGGCAGGCTTGCGAGGACAGGTAACCCACCTAACACACACGCAAACTTGAACACACACATTCTGCTGCTGTAGCTCAGCTCAGGTATATCTTTGTAAAATAAAAAAAGACACTGGAATGGCTTAATCTGCCCTGTTCTGACCTTTGTTTCAAGTGTGCTGCAGATTTTCTTCTTTTACAGCTGGCAGTTTGTTTCAATTTATTGTTTAGCGCTCAATACGAAAAAAAACATGCATGTGAAAGGCATGCTTTTCCACTGAAGTAACACAGTGTTCATATGGATTACTCAGTATATGTTTGAGCCATATAATGTGTGTTTCCATAGTTATACTGCATTTCTCCTTGCCTGTGTGTGTTTTTTGTGTCTGTGTGTTAGCTGCTAGCCTTGACTATCCAGCAGGAAAAGGCAGAATTGGAGACTGAGAAAACACGACTATTACAGCAAGAGGAAGACAAGAAGATACAGCTGGCTCAGTTAGAAGAATCGTTGTTAGAGGTACACATGCTGACATACAGTAAACACTGTGAGAGCAACGAAGACGAGAATTCTACAATGTTTTGTTTACAAGCTAGAGCAGTATCATATGTAGGAAAATTACAGTGTTTTATCATTATATAATGTTGACAAAATCATTTGAAGCTTTCCACAGTTTGGAGTGCTCATCTGCCCCTGCACTGCAGACCTTGTTGTTGCTAGCTTCCACTGTCAGTCAGAGAAGTGCGTAGTGGGCAGAATGAAACCGTTTGTACAGAATGAGCAGGGGGAGTTGTGGTGCCACGATCAGTTTACCTCCTGTGAACGCTGCCAAATGTGTCTCTTGGAGCACTCCGCCAAAGCCAGTAGCACCACTGCTGGATATTGAACACATGTCTCTGTAGTGCTGCAAGAATGCTTTTTCCACTGCAGTACCCAGCCGCCTAAAGCGCTGTCTTTAAAACCTGTACTTTTAGTTCAGTTCACTGTAGTTCAGTGGCTTTGTGGAAACTCGTACCTTTAACCATTTAGCAAGTATTTTATGTTTCTTTTTGTTGTGGTGAACCATAAACCCATGGAACTGAGACTATTTTGGCACATTTACATGGTTGTAACAAAACTGTTGGCTTCAATTTTAAGTTTTGTTTCTACAAGTGAAGTTACAGGTTTGAGAAGTAGATCTCTTTTGTGTCTGCAGAACAGATGGCAAATGCAAAGCAAGTAGGGAGTAAATTCACAAACTTTCTACAAACTTTATTTGTGCACTCAGTCTTCAAATTAACAACTTGTTGGTAGTTTGTAGGTATGTCAATTTACACCCATGGTAATGAGCAAATGGAGCCAAGAAAACACATCAAACAACAGATTGTTACTGCTCAAATGCTTAATAGGCCTGCTTGTACTTCCAGGCAAACATAGTTGGCAGGAGCCTGCATATATACAGTGACAATCAAACACTCATGCCCACAGAGCTGATGGCCATTGTAATACAGTCTAAAGGAAATTCGGACACACACACAGATAATGTCTAGAGCAGGATGGCATTGCTTCAGTGGTACTAGACATGTAATTATTCTTGAATTGTAGGAGCATATTCAACTTGACATTTCCATGCTCCACTGCTTTCTCATCTCTTTTACTTGAATTTATTTGAATACATTTTATCCCTTCGTTTCAGAGAACAGATTCCACTGGATGGAGTTGGAGAGTCAATGAATGCTTAAGTTTAAAAAAACAAAAACGCTCCACGTGAGGCTGTTAGAAATGTCTCTTTCTCTCTATCACATTACAGACTTCAACCAAATGATAGATGAATATACTTGCTCTGACATAATGTGAGTTCCTGAGCTGTATTTTCTCTTTTTTTCTCACACATCTCTTACAATCTGTCCATCTGTCTGTCTTTTGTCCACGCCAGACATTGGCTACAGCTCAGGGTAATATTCTGGAGAACAGGGAGCTGATCGAGAGTCTGAACCAAACCAAGGCAAGCAGTGCCTTGATCCAAGAGTCACTGCTGGAATCGCACAAGCTACAGGCGTCCTTGGACCAGGTAGTGCACATCAGAGGCTCATGTGAACACACAGACACTAAACTTGGCAAAATTCTGTGGAATTTCTCCTCACCATCCTCACTGTGAAAATATTAAGGGAGTTAGTTTGAGTTTGCTGTGTCAAAAGTCATGTCACTTTTAGAAGTTAACATGCATTGACAGTTACTGAGGTTGATCAGCTCCATGGATGACTTGCCTTGTTGTTTGTGTTGAAAACTATTTTTTTTGCTGCTAAATATACTGTACTTTTTGCTGCAGGTGTCTTTGTCAACTTCCCTAAAATTAATCAAAATATAAATGTAAGCAGATGTTGAACCAGACATTTTTCTAAAATGATACAGCAGGAGAATCTGTCGTAAACAATGGATGACTGTAGTGAATAACCAAACTGTTCAGTTAGGTATTTCTATTCATAAGAACTGCTGAATTTTTATTCTTCACTGATGAGACACACAGAGCACATGATAGAGATAGAGGGAAGCACGACACATCAGGACACTTGTGCCTAGTGTGTGAATATAAGATTACTCCACTTCTATATACATTTTAAAGTTCAGACTACTACCCACAATCATGCACTTTTTCTGTCATTTGGGCACAGATATCTAAGTGGTTTACAGGTACACAAAAATTCACTGCATACACTAACAAACATCTACCCGTATTCCAAATCACAGTTCATACTGCAGCTGCCCTTACAAAGTCCTTACAGTTGCATTCAGTCGGATACAAATAGGACATGTTAGGTTGTCATAATATTCGCCTTAAAGCTGCTGTCCGCAGTTTCCGTTTGTTTTCAATTTATGTATCATTGTTTAACAAAGCTTAAATGTGTTAGTCTAGTTCGATACTATAATATAAAGTTAGAATAACGCGATATGAAAATTTATTCCTGAGCTCCGCCTTCCTCTCATAGACCCCCATGTTATTCCAAAAAGCGCCGGTCGCTGCCGACCAATCAAGTTCGAGCTTCAGCTTTGTCATGCTGTCAATCAACGGTTACGCGCACAGCAAGCAAGCCCATGCAGAGGTGGGCGAGCTACGCACTACGCAACCGCGCGCACATTTGTTTTGCTTGTGGAGGAGAGAGCATCAGGGATCAGCAACTTCCAGAAAAGTTACCAATCCCACGGTTTGTCAGGCCAAGAGACTGCAGGACGTTTTTTGGCTCGGGGTGCTCGTGTCGCTCCCCGACCACGGCCTCCATAGCCCGCCTGACGGCTTCGTTTAGATGCCCGACCTCTGGAGGAAGATGTTGGGGCGTCTGGGACATACTCTTCGTCAGAGAAGTCATGCAATTCTGAACTCTAGATAGAAATAAATAAACAATGTAACACATATACACGCGTAAATGCACTAAGTTTGATAAACAACGTCATCCAGAGGGATACACGAGTGTAATCACATATTGAAACTTTACTCGTTCGTCCTAGCAGATTCATGTTATTTTGGTATTAGGACAAGTTAGACTCAATACAGCATTCTAACGTAATTCCTTTATTATTTACTAAATGTACTAAATGTAGAAGAGGGGAAAACAGCAAAACAGGCGAGATGCTGCAGCACTCCGGGCACTTCTCTCATGTACTGCGCGCGTGCACAAATAAAGGGGCGAAATCAGAGGGAGGGACCAACAGTGTTTTAGGAGACGCTGCGATTCAAACTCCGGACAGCAGCTTTAAGCTCTGACCATTCTGCTAATACAGCCGCTGCAGTCTGTAGTCCAAAATGAGCTGTCATCTGTTTGTCTGCTCTCAGTGGCTCAAGCTTGTTTAAACTTGTGTAAGACATTGTGACATGTTTGATGTGTCTTCTGCTGCAGAGAGGATTGTGGGTCAGGATGGCCAAAAAAACATACTGCAAAATGCAACCAGGTGTAGGAGGATGTCCTGGTGTTTTTACACATTCTGCATTTAACAGTCTACCTCATTTTTTTATATCACACTGCACAATGTGCTAGTATGGGTTTCTGAATGCATCCTGTATTGCACACGTGTAGAAGCGATGCATAGTCATCCTCTAGGGTGCAGTGTTACACCAGAACTGATTTTGCACTTTCTTCTCAGTTGTTTCTATTTGTTATCTTTTTTCTCTTTCTGTCACTTTCACATGCAAGTGCTGTCTTTTCTCCTATTACCTGCCTCATCAAACCTCATGATGTCTGTCCTCATTTTTCTTTCTTTCTCCTTTCATGTTGATTGAAATAAACATTTTCTCCTCTACTTTTCTGCATATCCATATCAATCCCTTTGTGATTTCAGCCGTCCATCTGTTGTATTTTATGTGATTCTCTGAAACACGTGGTTCTTTTTCTGCTGTTTCTTGGTCTCTTTCTCTCTCCTTTTGTCTTTTTTATGTCTCTTTCTCCTTGTTTTTTTTAGGAGCGGGATGCCTACCTGCCTCTTGCTGAGAGTGCCAGCAAGATGTATTTTGTCATCACAGACCTGTCAAAGATCAACAATATGTACCGCTTCAGCCTCGCTTCTTTCCTGCGCCTCTTCCAAAGGGCTCTTCAGGCCAAGAAGGTAACTGGATGTCACACAGCTCTTACAACCCTTTCATTTTCACCCAGCACTGCAATGTTTTACCATATTTCCCTCGCAAAAGTATATCAAGAAATGATTCTGCTTTAATTTGCCCTTGAGCTGAAACCAAGAAGGAGTAAATGCATTAATGCAACTGGGCAAATCATTCTATCAGTTACTGGATAAACAATCATACTAACACCCATACTCAGACTTAATTTTACTAACAGTCTTCGTATAAAAGAGAACAATTGGCAGTATTCACTGTGAAAGCCAATCATTTCCTTTTGCATTTTAAAGTAAACAGTTTAGAGTAGCAATGCTCTTTTCCTAAAATCCATTTCAAGTGCTACTTGTGTTTGTATATTTAATTGCTTTGTATTTCATCAAATTAACTAACACTAATGCCTAATTACTTAAACATTGTTTGAATGAGATGCCAGTTAATAATCCTCAAGTCGGTAAATCTGGTATTGTGCCATGGTATTTATATGAATTAAAAGGTAGAAATTAAGCTTCTCTGAATAATTTGACATTTTGGCAAATGCATTTATTCACTTTCTGTCATAACAATCTCTTGTCTAATAAGAAACTACAGCCAGCAAATGGTGACCTTAGCTTAACATAAAGACTGGAAACTGGGGGAAATGACTCATTGTTCCACCTAGCTGTAAAACAACAACAAAGGAACCATTAAAGTTTGCTGATTAACACGTTACATCTTTCTAGCTTGTAGAGGCTCTTACTTAGCAATAAATAGTCCAGCATATATGCCCTCAGTGTATTTCCCAAAATGTCAAACTATTGCTTTAAGAACTGTGTGTTCTGGGTTGGCACATGGTCATGGATCGCTTGTAATGTGTAGAAAAAGCCAACTATTGCAACTCTCTTTCTAGGATTAGCTGGGGAATAAATAAAATCTATACAGGGTGGTGGGGTTAGTCTGGAACGTACAAATGAAAAGCAGAATCCTTGTCATGTTGTGTGCTGTAGAGTCCATCACAGTGAAGCATGAACGTGCAGCCACCATTGTGTTAAAATGACAGAACAAACGGAATTGTCTTTTTTGTGTAGCTTGTAGTATCCATGATTACATAGGTTATCTACACAAAGCTTTCCTTTGCTTGTTCATTTAAAAGTTATTAGTTTATTTTTTTACATGACCATGAATGTTTTCCTACTACTGATTATTGTTTATTGTAGCTATCAGAATTATACAATTGCGTTGGCATATTCCAACAGAAATACATGCTATTTTGTGAGGTTCAGTTTATTTTTGATAAACTAAGTTTAATTCTATTTGCTTCATTTAATCCTTTTCAAAGATTTGAATTCAGCTCAGGTCAGGATTGATTTTTTTTTTTCCATTTACTTTTTTTTCTTTTTTCTTCTACGAGTTTATCACAGTCTGAATTGTACAGCTGGAGAGCATCATGGGCTGTCTATCACGCTGCTGTTCTCCATCTGAGCCCTAAACACTGTCTGATAACCACACACACACACACACACACACACACACACACACACACACACACACACACACACACGCAGACATTGGTTTAGAGATGGAGCACTAATTCCCCAAATCCTGTGTGGGTTGTTAGAGCCAGTGCTGTCATCCAAGAATGTCACCAGGCAGCAGCTGGTCACCACTGTTATACGTGTGTGTGTGTGTGTGTGTGTGTGTGTGTGTGTGTGTGTGTGTGTGTGTTGGTAGGCAGCGAGTGTGGTCCGAATACTGCACTGATTCATGGACACTCACTTTGTATTTTTTTGTATTTTTGTTATATTGAATCAGCACGTTTCATTTGCCATGAGCTGCAGATGGTTCCTGAGATCTGGAAGAGTTTTTCAGCCTCTCATGGCTGACATCACACACTTTTTATTTGTCTGCATACACAGATCAACACCACCTCACACACACACCTTAGCAAGCACACACAGTGTACAGTATGTTCTTGTAAACGTATAAAGTGTGAACTTGTGCTCTCAAATCATGGGTATTTACATGAAATACATATTTGCAGAAAACCTCACACAGCTCAAACACACACGTACAGAACTGCATGCATTACTGAACGACACTGAGGACGTGTTCAGAAGTCCCAGTTACCTTCAGCAAAGCTTGAAAATGGGATGAATTTAGGTAGGAGAAGCAAACAGATAAGATGAAATGGAAATAAAGGATCGACAGAAATGATTCAAAGTAAATGGTTGTATTTATAAAGCACTTTTATCCAAAGCGCTTCACATGATACGTCACATTCAGACACTGATGGCGGAAGCTGCCATGCAAGGCGCTAACCACGACCCACCAGGATTCGGTGTCTTGCTCAGGGACACCTCAACATGAGCTCGATAGGCCGAGGATCGAACCGGCAACCTTCCAGTTACAAGATAGTCACTCTACCCACTGAGCCATGCTGCCCCAAGTGTTTCCTTTGTGTGTCTGATTCTCATGCTCCTGTTTAACAGTTGCTACTCATCATGGTGTCAGTGTTCCATACTGCTTTATGACTTTCCAAGTCCATTTAGTGTGATCTTTCTGTGGTAGATGTGGTCGGGAATAACAATGAATAAAAGCATATGAGAACAACAGAAAAAAATAGATACAAAGTTACTGTATGTCTTTGTGGCTCTTCAACAACCTTGAGACAATCAGCTTACCTTAATGTAGCACAAAGGACAGATTTAAATGATAAATATCACAGGTAATTGTCATTCCATTGCTGTTTATACATCTAACACAAATTTAACTAAACGAAAAGATGTTGCACACAGACACATGCACTGTCATATTAAAGACACCTTTTGAGTCTTTTTAGCAGCAGGGTATTCCTGTCTAACATCGTCTCATCCAGTTTAATGGCTCATGCCCTATCAACTCACTAAATGTGTGTTTGTGTGTGCTTTTTTAGGAAGAAGTAAACACTGAAGCCAGGATTGCTGCTTTGGAGGCCAATTTGAAGAATATGGTATACGAGTATGTCTGCCGGTCGCTTTTCAAGGTAATATACACACTTTCACACAGAAATAGAGCAAATGTAATGCTGAGCGTCTCTATAAATTCCTGTCATCACTCGGCTGATTTGTATAGGCGATAAGTGGACAATGACAGTGCAAAACTGTGAAATGTGGTCAGCTTGTTTTGAAACAAATTTTGCTATTTGAGCTTTTCTTTTTTTCAACAAACGCTCAGTAGTTTCTTGTCTGTCCTGTAGTTTGTCGTTGAATTGATTCAAATAATAAATGTTTCACCCAGAAACAAAAATCGACCTTATGAGCCAAAGTATCTGCTTTTTCTTTGTTTTCCCAACATTACTAATGGTGTTATGAATGTCTAATGTCCTCAGCTGACTTCTCTGGCACTGACTGATTAAAAAAAAAAGTCGATTCTGCACACCAGAGTAAGACTGAATTAAAGGTATAAACATAAATTGGTATTTGGATTTATTTCTTCATTTTTTTAGCGTAACAGCTAATTTATCATGGCATAACTAGAATATGGACTGGATAAATAAAATACCTCCTCATGACAATGATAATTTGCTTTGTGTGGACCTCTAGATGATCAGTATGGAGGATGACAGACTAAAGCCCAGTTTGGTGTTTTAATGAGAAACAAGGCTGCTTTTCTCAACTCCTGTAGATGCACTGAAATCTTTGCAGTTTTATGATATCAAATAGTATTCTTAAGGAGTGTTTAAACCCAAGTCACACTCAGATAAACACAAATCTGCGCACTCCTACAATGAAACACTAATGAAGTGTCAGATATTGAGGAACGTAGCGATCATTGCATCGATCAAACAGTAAATGGTAAATGTGATTTCTCTGTCTTTTGTGTGTGTTTGTGTGTGCATGTGTTGCCTTTATGGTAATAGGAATTTCAAGCAGAGTCAGTATTGCTGTTAGCTTCTAATCACATCTATTGGCTATTTACTCAGCAGCTACACCCACACGCCCACACTCACACATGTGCACGCACATGTAAACAGCATCAACAGCCCAGTTATTAGCAGAGAGGAAACATTAGGCTACTTTATCAGGGCTTCTGTCAACACCCGCATGTGTGCTGCAGAAGAGATCACTTTGACGGAAGAGGAGGGAGGTGTATTCCAAAGATAAAGGTGGAATATGAGCGAGGGAAGACAGAAATTAGGGAAGTTTAACAGGAAAAAAGAAGAGGACAATTTCAAAGGAAGAGGGGGATCAAATTTAGACAACATCAAGATATACATAGGTAAAAAAAGACAGAGTCCTATTTTTTAATATATATTTTTAGTGGTTGTGGAAGGTGCTCAGACTAGACTGTGTCTGTTAAATTCCCCCTCAAACAAACTAATTCAACTTAATAAGATATTGATTGAGCATCGCCAGATAAATCAAAGCTATTCTGCCAGATACTGATGAGCAAAGACTCTTATTTGATTGTTTTTTTTAATCTGTATAAACTTGTTAAGCTTTTTTTTTTAATTTACTCATAATTTGATCTTTTATGTTATTTTCTTTCATAACTGCAGTCATTTTCTTTATATTGAAGTTCTGAACAAGAATCTTTTCCTTTAAAAATATGATGAAATGAGACCTGCAGCTCATGGAAAAAAATGTACATTTTGGGATGTGGACAACAGTTTTTGGTCTGTAATATACTTATTATGATGTAATGTGAATAGAAGTATAATGTTATTATACTAGTTCACAGAGTAGTACATTTAAAATAATATTTTTTTATTATTGAACAAGCAAGCAGAATTACCTAACTGAATAAAAATTACAGTATGGATAAAATGTGCATACATTGTGCTCTTACAGTCACCAGGAGTTGTGACTTTCAGGGTAGAGTCTGCAATACAAATGCAATGTACTTTTCTATCTTTTCTATCTCTTCATGACCAGAATGTACATTCTGTGTGTCTGCTGAAAGAAAATTCAGGGTTTTTTTTGTACACAGCCCTGTTTAAGAGTATTTCAGCATGTTCTGCACACAGCTGTGTTCATAGGGCAGCGAAAAGGGAAGAGATGGTGAGGTGGGAGGAAAAGGCAGTGTGTGGGAGTGGGATGGTAGATCTGGTACATGCTAGCTATCTAAATATGCTAACTAGGTAAATGGCAAACATTTTCTTCCAGAATCATATGTTCAGATTATAATTAGAAGCTTTTATGACAGCAAGTCATGGAGCTCAATCTACCGACTTCTGGGACAGAAAACTAAAAAGATAGAGCCGCACCTAATGTGTGGAAAAGTGTGAGACATGCTATTTTCCAACAAAAAAGAAAGATATTGTGCATGTCAGTCTATGGGTGAGAGTGTAGGTGTGTGCTCAAGTGCTGTCATGGTTCATGTGGTTTTGTGTGTAAGGGTCATGCACAGCTCAATCTTATATGTGGAACACACAGTTTTATTGGCAAAGTGTGTTATGGCACTATTCTTCATTTAAGTGTTGCTCTAGTGCTATTGCTCAGAGTTTATAGAGTTTATAGTATATTTAACATTAGACTGTGGCACTTTTTACATTCTTTCTCTTTGTCTAATTTGCTTGAATAATTGCAGCCCGTGCAGCTGACAAACAGACATTCTTAGGTTGATGTCCATCTCCCTTATGTACCTGACTTTTTTTTTTTTTTAGCAACAATTCATGCATCTGTTTGCAGTGATAGCTGCTACTATGAATAGCAAAAACTGATTAGATTAACACAGTCATTTAACTTTTTGCTACTTTACAATACACAGTATTGAGAGCGCATTACTCACTTGCTTACTAATTCTAATTTGCTTGTCCTTGCCAGCCAGTTGTTAAGTGCATAAAATTAGATTTACATAAATATGCATGATGACCACAGAAGTGGTGTGGCTGTATTTCACTGTGAATGTTATTAGGTGCACTGTCTATTTTGTTTCATGAAAAGTACTGCGGCTGAAAGGAGTTAAAATTCAGTTAATGAATAACTGAGCTCTTAAATGAGGCCTTCCTGCATCGTTTGTCTGTATGTGCATCGACTGGTATGTCATTGCGTATTTGTGCATCTATGTGAATATTTGCTTTCTGTTCTCATTCTCTCGCTACTTTCTGGGTGTCATTCTGTCATCTTGCTGTGTTTACTGTTCCTGTTCAAACCTCTTGGTCGCTGTTTTTCTATTTCTCTTGGTAGGTGGGAGTTGGATAAGCGTCTTGATTAGTGGCTGTTTCTGTTATCTCCATTCAAACTCTAGCAGCAGATTATGAAGAAAGAGAGACAGACACAACGAGAGAGTCTTTAGGGACGATACAACAGCTTTTGTAGTGCTTAAAGTCCCTGAGGCTTTTTGTCAAGCTGTACCAAACCTTAGCAAGTTGTTTAGTTAAGCAGGCTGAGCTGAAGTGGGGATATCTTTTTCACACTCATGCTAGAAGATATACACACTTTTAGTTTTTCTTTAATTTGGTTTTATGCAAAGCTAAATATCATGCTCTCATATCTGATTTACGGTACACCATTTACTGTGTCTGTCTCAGGCGGACCAGTTGATGTTTGCTGTGCACTTTGTGAAAGGCATGTACCCGGAGCTCTTCCAGGAGAATGTGAGTAATATTTTACTACTCTGGACTGTTTTTAGGATCATTACTGATTTCAGTGAAAAAATAATACCTGCCAAATGTCAGCCTTAACACTAGTGTTTGTGGCAGGAATGGGATGTCTTCACTGGGTCCATCGGTGGAGAAGTGTTCAAGAAAGAGGTAAGAGTTCATTTTTTCCCTCTGTGTACAATTAAACACCGTACTTTTGTGTCTTCAAGTAACACCCCTCCTCTCTCATCAGGAGTTCCCTGCTTGGATTGACCAGGAGAGGCATGGAGCAGTGTCCATTTTTAAAGTAAAGCCATTAATATACAAACTGACATATAAAAATGTAGATGCTTGACATAAAATACAAATAACTCACTTGTTTTAAAGTTACATGCACAACAATAATGTTGTAATATATAATTGTGGAAACTTTGACATTGGAATGTTTTGTCTATCCAGCAGACATCAGAGATATTTTAAATTAAGTATTGTTACATAAAATGCCCGTGAAGTAATTATTTTCTCAGCTAATAATTAAATTTGAATTGATCTAAGATGATGTCTTGACCTGTCTCTCACCCTTTGAATCGGTGCCTCCTCTTTTTTGCAGGCTACATTTCCAGCTCTCTACCAGACCCTGTGTCTGAGCGACTCAGACCTTTGGCTGTCCTTCTTGCAGAGCTCACAGTGTGAACAGGAAATCCCATCCTCCATTGCCAAGAAGATTAGTACCTTCCAACAGGTCAGCTTTCAGTCAGCTTCTTAATCGTTAGGCAGAGAAACTAAATTATCGTCTCCCCTGGATTTGTTAGCTCAACATGAACTTTTCTAGGATTGTATTGATTGTTGTCACAGCGGCAGATTGTCTGGTAATTTTAAGTTTTTGCAAAATGGTTTTTGATTAACCCTCCATCTGCCAGTGTCAGCTAGTTCTTGAGTATTTGGATGACTGTATTTAGTATTGATTGAGTTCTCATGCCTTGATCTTTGTATGAAGACACAGTATTACCAGCCAGAGCATAACCACAGATTATTTGCACTAAGAAAATACCAGCCTGCCCTCACCAGTATACAGAAAAAAGGTGAAATTGTTGAACCTGTCCTGCCTCCTATTATTTCCTATTTCTTTTCAGCTAATTTCTGTTTGTAAAGCAAAAAGTGTGCACTTGACAGCAGCAGTGAACTCAACGGCTCTGAGTGTTGTGCCAAAGCTTTGGGTCCATCTTGTTGTTCCTCAGGAACACCACAGATTCCTTGACCTGAATATTTAGAACAGAGCCCTGCATATTCCTGGTCCTCCAAACTAGTAATTGAATTTAATGTGGAGCGTCAGAGGGAGGGGGCGGATATGTTGCTCAGAAACTGGTTCATAAGGCAAACTGCAGAGCCACAGGTTTTGTGTCTTTGGTCAGCAGAGGTGTGCTCACATAGAGATCTCCAACATCATGCATCAACTTTCATGTATTTTGCTTCTTTTTGTTTCTCTTGTAAATCATCTTTTGCAAACTGAATTGTCTGTCAAAACACAGCTATTAATATGACTCGGGCAGAACTAAAATGTATTAGATTAATGTCTGAATCTTGCAGTGGTAAAGTATATTTCTCGACCTTCTGATCTCCTTTTTGCTGCCTGCTCCTGACTATTTGACAGCCTGAGCTGAGCTGTCAGGACATTATTCTTAAGATGAGCCTGTCATTACATACAAAATGAATATTCAGTGTTTTAATGGGCCTGAAATTGTGACATTGAGCTTTTAAGTGGCTCAAATGAACCTACACCTCTTCCCTGCTGTTCAGTTCTGTGGGACATTTCACCCCTTTTTCCTCTATTCCTTCTCTGGATCTATGGAGCTCAGCTAGAGTGGCCATTGTTTTTTTGTCACCTCTCTTACCAAGGCCCTTCTACCCTGATTGCTCAGTTTGTCTCAGTGCCCAGCTCTAAGAAGAGTCCTGGTCGTTCCAAGAATTATGGAGGCCACTATGCTCTTGGGAGCCTTCAATCCAGCTGATTTTTTTGCAGCCTTCCCCAGATCTGTGCCTGAATAAAACTCTTTCTCTGTGCTCTGCAGGCAGTTCCTTTGACCTCATGGTTTTGCTTGGCTATGCATTGCCAGCTATGATATTTTATATAGATAGGTCTGCATCCTTCCAAATCATACCCAAACAACTGAATTTATCACAGATGAGCTCTAATCAAGGTGCACAAACATCTCAAGGATGATCATTGCCGTAGCAAAGGCGATAGCTCTTAGATCAATGTAATATTTAAACATAAGACTGTAATATAACAGAGTGAGAAAACCTAAATGGGTCTGAATACTTTCTGAATGCACTGTAGGTAATCTAAAAAAACATTATTGCAAATTAATTTTATTATGAAATAATTGTAGATTATAATAATAAAAATAATTAGATAATCATTCTTATTTATGGATTTTTTTTTTTGCATATTAGATTTAGAATAGGGCAGCCTCTAGCAGTTACTTTTGTGGCTACAATAACGTCTCAGTAAATCTATTCTTTCTTTTCACAATTGCAGAATGCAGTGTGATACAATATAAAATAAAACAAAACACCAACTCTCATGTGGCTTGAGATTGAATAAAGATTTAGCTGATCTCAGTACAAAGCAGAAACAAGAACTAAATGCTCTTGACTGTGACACTAGCTGATGGACTCATTTACATAGTATGCTGTGTTCTCAATAATATGATAAAAAGAACAGCTCAGAGCCTCTGAGGTATGTGTCCAATTTCTTCCTTAAAAGCTGGCTTTTTGGAATATGTGACATCCTGGTTTGACATAAGTGAGATTAGTCTTCTACCTTAGAAGAGTTAATGAGTACTTGTTGTCTTTTTGTCCCTCAATTCCTTTTTGCCCTCCTCTCTCCTCAGCTGTTATTTGTTCAGGCAGTCAGGCCAGACCGACTGCAGAGTGCCATGGCAGCCTTTGCCTCTCAAGCTTTGGGTAAGTGTTTCATATTGGTACTTTCTGTTCTTTTCTTATTTATCAGTGTTTCCTAAATGGGCTCATATCTGTTCCATTCTACTGCAGTGCACAAACAATGCACAAAAACTAGATTTATTATTTAAGATTTCTGAATGAGAGGATTAGAAATCACAGTCACACGTGGAAATACCTTCCATCTTTTATGATATTTACAAGGTTTCTTGTTTGCCCTCAGAACAAGACCCTAAGAATGAGTAGGACATTAGTGGATATTCACATGTTCACTTCTTATTTACTGCAGTGAGTGTACTGCAGATGTTAGTACATAGATGAGTATGACAAGCTGTCCAAAAATGTGAACAATAATGAGCTGTGTTTTTCTATGTCCTCATTTATCCCTTTCAATGAACTACTTCACCACTCCTCTGCTTCTGCTAATTGGAACAATGCTTTGTTTTTTTCAAATGCACCTTTTGCCTTCAAATTCTACTCAAGCAAAATATTTTCAGATAAGGGTTTCATTCTGGACTTGTGAGCAATATTCTTCCACTTGTCATCAATGATGTGATTTTTTTCCCATGATAGTCTTCTCCATCATTGTTCTTTGTGTCTTTCCTTGCTGTGAGAATGCTGCTGTCCTTGAGTAAATGTCACATGCACCACCACACACATTTCCCTCCCTTCTCTTTTCTCTTTGCTTCTCTGACTCCCATACTAACACAAACGCATAGAAACACATCCACTCTTCACATGCACACAGCCATGATGTCCAGAGAGCAGTTCAGTTATTGTCCTTAATGAGCCCATTATTTCAATCCAGATAATCCGAATGGTGTGCTCGGTTCTGACTGCAGTATCTGAGAAGACTAAAACCGGTGTCAGGTGAAAGCAATATGCAAGTGTTTTTATCTGTTAAATGAGAGTTACAAATGTAATTAAGGGTCTACTAGTTCTGGATGTAATGTCTGGATATACAGTGAATACATGTGCAGGTGAATGAGAAATAAAACCAACAAAGTCACATATATGATCTAGATATGGCAAGAAAAAGAAAGACCTGGCACCCGCAGTTGTTTTTTTAGAATCTGTTTGTCAAGATTTTGAGTGACAATGAACTTTGCCATTCATCCAGAACTCACAGGACCTAAATTTCACATGAAATTTTTGTTATATTTCATTCTTCCTGACTACTAGACATGGTATGTCCTGGATGACCAATGCAGTCAGTCATGAGGAATCTCAGCTCGCTGTACCTCAGTTGCAGAATGAAAAAGGCAAGAAGACCACTGTTGTCAAAGGAAAAAGGGATGGCCATGTTAACTTTGTAGAAACAGGCGCAAGTACATCAAGAAGTCAAAGTGCACCCTGTAACGGTTTCTCAAGAAGTGGACTCTTGTGCTATCGTATATAAAACCAGGACGACAGACAAATCCCACGAAGCTCCAGTCAGAGCACCTACAGAAAACAATCTAGAGAATATGACTACACACTCCAATTGTGCACCAAAAAATGTCAAGCCAAAATGATGGAGCATATACCATATACCAAAACTCTGACAATCCAGCAACGTTTAAAAATGTTTAAGCAATATAGGTGTGGTGCAGTGTACAATTACCTTCCACCCAGGTAGAAACTGATGGATTACAGAAAACCAGCCAGTATGGAGCCAGTAGCAGCACTGTGTGGTTGCATGTGTCTGTTCTGTAAACAAGTACCAGAACTGGAGGGAAGGCATACAGGAGGCAGCTTGATCAGAGGTGTACCAGTGCCTACCGCCCTAATGGGGTCGTTGATTTCAAGAGGGAAGCTAGTTTCCACTGTTGTGTATCAGATCATCTGAACCATCTCTGATCTGCTTTCAGTGGGAAAGCATGTCTGCTTTGTACTGCACATGCTGCAAATGCATTTCTCTGAGAGGGCAGGGTGTTGCACATTAAGGAAGCCTGTGAGTCTCAAACAAGGACTGGCTGCCTTTGTTGATGAACTTTTGAAGTGTTGCTTGATCATCGAGGGTACTGTTACCTTCCAAGAATCAGAGAAAGTGTCTGAAAGCTACAGGTGTAGTGTATGCAGAAAAAATGTGGGCTGGAGCTTTGACTGAGGAGCCCAGGTCCCCCAGACTTTTGCCCCCGATGGCAGGAGAGAACATATGAGAATATTGCTACATAGCCAAACCTTGCTATACCACCTTTCTTCGATGTCTGTGGTGTCATTGCTTAGATCGTTGAGATCTACAATGCGCTGGATGAACACTAAAGAGCGCTTTGCAAAATTTATGCAAAGCTGGTACAGTAGACAGTAGCTAATGCTAACAACATACATCACCTCCACATTTATGTGAGGGGAAAAACGGGAGAAAATTGCTGAGTGTCAGTCAGTCTTGCTCCTGCGTTGGGGCTGGTGTCCCATCCCGTTGCGTAGAGCCGACCAGATGAACCAGGTTTTTCAAGTACAGGCAGTCTTGTGCCAGCAGATCTGCATCCTTCATGGTAACTCGGTGTTGTCGGAGGTCATCCGCAATGATGTCGAGCCATCGAGTGCGGGGCTTGCCTCGTGGTCGTCTCCAGCCTGCGGCCTTTGGGTCAAACTTCAGAATGGCTCTTGTTGGGTGGTCAGGGGGAAGACGGAGAACATGGCCGAACCAGCGGATGCGACGTTGTGCAGCCAGACAGGAGGCTCTGGGCTGGTTTGTGTGGGCTCTGAGCGCTTCATTGGATATTTGCTGTGGCCACCTGATGTTCTCGATGGTACTGAGAGCCCTGCTATCAAAGCCGTCTATTCTTGCAGCCAGGGTCTTATTTAAGGGCCATGTTTCGGAGCCATATAGCAGAATGGAGAGTACGGCGGCGTTGTAAATTTGGAGCTTCGTCTTGCGTGAGATGGCTTGGTGCCGCCAGAGTGGTTTCCAGAGAGACTGTAGGGCAGAAGCTGCCAGAGCTCTCCTGCGGAGAATCTCTGGTTTGAGATCCCCGTTATCTGTCACTATGGATTCCAGATACACAAAGTTCTTCACAGGCTCTACGGTGTTGTTACCAAGCAGGATAGGAGGTGGGTCTAGTCCCTCACCAACATGCATGAACTTGGTCTTAGTCCAACTCACATGGAGACCAAGCTTTTCTGCCTCTTCACTGTATACACTCAGAGAGTCCCTCAGCCGACTGTAGGAGGTGCTGAGCAGGATGGTGTCGTCGGCGTACTCCAGATCAGTCAGTTGGTAGTTGCCAAAGGACACTCCAGGTACTCGCTCACAGACCCTGTGCATCAGGTGGTCGATGATGCAGTTAAACAGGTCTGGGGCGGCTATACAGCCCTGGCGAACACCACTGGAGGTGGAAAACCAGTCGGAGTCTCGGCCGTTGACACAGACACAACTCTGTGCGTTGCTGTAGAGCAGCTTGAAGAGGGTGGTAATCTTCGGAAGTGCGCCGAGGGCTTGTAGGATACTCCACAGTGATGAGTGGTGGACTGTATCGAATGCAGCCTTGAGGTCTAAGAATCCAACGTAGAGATGGTGGTCCCTCCGGAATTCATAGATCTTCTCTATGAGAAGACGGATGGCGGAGATGTGATCTGATGTGGAGCGGCTGGGCATGAAGCCAGCCTGCTGGGGGCGGCGGCTACTTCTGAGGGCTGGGAGAGCATGGGTCAGCAAGATCTTGGTGAAGAGCTTGCCGGGGATGGAGAGTAGTCTGATGCCTCTGTGGTTCCTACAGATGAGACTGTCACCTTTGTGCTTCCAGAAGGGCAGGATAACCCCTCTGGTCCAGTCGCTAGGGAGCCGCTCCATTTCCCACACCTTGTTAAAGATGTGGGTCAGCCACTCGACAGTGCCATCCCCGCCCGACTTGTGCTCTTTCCAGCGTTGTAGGCAATTTGTCTCTGTTGTTATGAGGTTGCCGTCAGAGTCTTTCACCAGGGCTGACTTGATGCGGGGGCCATTGCGAGCTTGGCGGAGTAAATTGTATACACAGCTCATGTCGTTATTGTTGGCTGCGGACTCTAGGTGTATGGCCTTGGCTTGCCAGAACTGCTCCCTGTCCTCAGCTATAGCCATATTTCGCACGCAGTTCAGTCGGCGATACTCCGTCAGGTCGCCTCGGAGTCGTGCCTCACGCCGCTGTTCAATGATGTTGAGTGTCTTCTCCGAAATCCGTGGCTTTTTGGGTGATGGTCGTGAACCCCTGAGTACCTTCTGAGCTGACTGGAGAACACTTTCCTTGAAGGTCTGCCAGTCACTCATTTGGTCCAGAGCCAGGGCATCGCAGGTACAGTGGATGGAATTACTGAAGTCTGTGGCGATGTTGGGGTCTCTGAGGAGTGAGGAATCGAGGCGAGGCTGAGTCTTAGTGTGCTGGTTGGCTCGAAGTTTTAGCCTAAGCTGAGCCACCAGGAGACTGTGGTCGGTGTTGCCAAGCTCGGCTCCACGGTACGCCCGGCAGTTGGTGACAAACGGCTTCCAGCGTCGAGAGATCAGGATGTGGTCCAGTGCTTTCCTGGTTCTGCCGTCTGGGCTGTACCATGTCCACTGGTGGATTAGTTTCCGGGGAAACCAGGTATCAGCAACACAGAGGTTGTTATGATGGCAGAACAGGAGAAGGCGGTTTCCATTGTCGTTAGTTGCTCTGTTGGCAAAGATGGTGCCAGCAGGTGAGCCGGGCGACCGATCGCTGCTGGAAAGAGTGGCATTGGCATCCGTCAGTACGATGGTGATGTCGTGCGGTGGTGCTTGGTTGGCAGCCTGGTACAGTTGGTCATAAAACGCATCCTTCTCATCCTCATCAGCGACATCCGTGGGGGCATAGGCAACGATGACCGTCATCTTGCCATGTCGGTGGAGGAAGCGAGCAGATAACAATCTGTCGCTCACGGGTGTCCAGGTGATGAGGGATTTATGGAGGGCATTTGGGATGGCAAGAGCCATGCCGTAGAGGCCCGTCCACTTCTCCGGGCCGCTGTAGATGTAACTGTAGTCGCCAGCTGTTATTTCACCACTTCCCTGCCATCTAACTTCACAGAGCCCTGCCAGTGTGATGTTATAACGGCAGAGCTCTCGGGATAGCAGGGTGGCGGCTCCTGGGCGAAGGAGGGTCTGGACGTTCCAGGTGGCGATACGGGTCCTGAGATGAAGGTTGATCCGTACTCGTTGGTCATGGGCAGGCTGGGGTCTCTTTTTCTGATCGGTTTCGTAACAAAAGGGGGGTTTCTCCTGGGTGGGTTGTTAGCTCTCCGCAGGATAGTCGGTTGGTGGGGCTGCCACCTCACAGCGTACCGACACACTAGGGGTCTTTGTTTGTCTGGAACCTACCTGGAGATCGTCCCGCCAAGGGTGACCCTACCAGGAGCGAGCTCCAGACTGAATCCCTCTCCAGGATCACTGGAACGCACAAGCCCCCTCGCCGCTGAGTGTCAGGCACCAATTCTAGTTTCTTCTCTTACTTTGATCACACATGACTTTGCAGGTATTATGTACATTAATTAATTTCATGCAATCGCTGATGGTGAGAAAAAAATATAACAAATGAGACATATTAAGTATTTTTCCATATTTTTTTAGACTTGCAAGTACTGCCTGTTAGCTTTTGAGACTATTTTGTTTGTGTGAACAAGAACACACATTCATCTGTCCATCAAAGCATTTTTGCGTGTTTGTGCTGCTTGTGATCCAGTTAGTGAATTATCCAAAAAATAATTTTTCACACAATTTAGTTTGCATGTTTAAAAAAAATCATGAAACACGAAATAACAAAATTAATTCTTCAAAGCTGCTGTGATTAGATTTGGACTTCTTTTTCTAAATAAAATTGAAACTAAGATGCAAAACTAATTTATCAACTCAAAATTCAAGTTGACTATTATGAAGCTTTCCTTGCATGGTAAATATCAGCCTTTGTGACAGATTGCATAGCACAATATCTATAACATTAAAGCTGCAAGCAGCGATGGACGGGTCCTCGCATCCACGCTGGTCGGCGAATCCATGCACGTTCACCAGGTGGCACTGTGACTGAGAGTGTGTGTCGGCCTCTGAATCACATCTGGACCAGAGTTTAATCACACGTAAAATTTCAGCCAGATTGGAGCATGTTCAGACTAGTTATACAGCATTTCCTGCCCATCCACCACCAGGTGGCGCTGTAACTCAGAGTGTATTTCAAACAGTGGATGTGATGAGGGCTGGACTCTGATCACTCATGAAAAGTTTCAGGCTGATTTGATCATGTAGAGGCCAGTTATACAGCATTTATTGTCCCTCCAACAGGTGGCGCTGCAACTGAGAGTGTCTGTTGGCCTGTAGATGTGATCAGGATTGGATTGTGATCACACATGGAAAGTTTGAGGCAGATTGGATCATGCAGAGGAGAGTTATACAGCAGTTGTTGTTTCATGGCGAAGCATCAAAACTCTAATGGTCGCCATGGCCACGCCATTTGGCTTCTGGTTAAACTTTTGATAACTTTTCATCACCAAGTCCTGCTGTGTGGACTGACAAAATTTCAGGTCTCCTGGAATTATCCCCAAGGAGGTATTAACTCTCAAAAATGAGAAAAATCATCAAAAATCTCACAATTAATCCAAGATGGCCGACTTCCTGTTGGGTTTAGGACATGGCTCCAAGAGGCTTTTTTGTGCGTCCTGATGTGCTCTATAAGCCTCCCAAATTTCATGGATGTAGGTGAAACGTGCTGGGGGGGCTGTTTGTTAAAAATACTGTAGGGGGCGCTATAGCATGTGCAGTGCCGAGATGCATACAGTGTTGTTCCTTGGGTCAATGGTGATGTGTGTGGTAATTTTTGTGAGCATTGGAGTATTCCTAACCTGTCAGAAAGGGCTTTGTTTTTCATGGCGATATTTGGTTGCTACGGCAACAGCGTTGCATGAAATGTCACACCCTTCACAGTGTGTGATTGTCAAGAGGTGAAGACTCGACTGACCAATTTCCAGCATGATATCACCAAGTTTGGGGCCATTGTACCTGAAAATATAAGGCCTTAAACTTACTATTACCAACAGGTGGCGCTATGACTTTTTCAAAATTTATGAGTGTGGATGTGTTCAGACTGGACCTGGTATCCAGCATGTGAAGTCTGAGGCAGATAGGATGTTGTTCAGCTGAGATATGAATCGTTAAATTTTCATGGCGAAACATCGAAATTGGTTTGGCCGCCACAGACACGCCCTTTGATGACAAGTCACCATTTTCACTGGGATGCATCATCAATGTGTTTAGGCTGTTGTCACTGCATTTGAAGTGAATATGATCAACCGGGTAACAATAGGGCATGAAAGTGTAAAAGATGTCTATTTCCTGAAACCACAAGGTGGCGCTATGACTGTCAATGAATATCCCTATGTGGATGACATCAGGACAGGACTGTCATCATACATGTAAAGTTTCAGGCAGATTGGAGCATGTTGAGAAGAATTAGACACCAATTCCTGTTTCATGGCGAAGGATCAGTTGTTTGAGGCTCCGCCATGGCCACACCTTTTGGCTTCTGGTTGAGTTTTTGATAACTTTTCATCAGAAAGGTCTGGTGCATGTACTGGCCAAATTTCAGTTCTCTCAGACTTATCCACTAGGAGCTATAAATTTTGACAAATGTACAGCAAATTCAAGATGGCCGACTTCCTGTTGGGTTTAGGGTGTGGCTGTGATTGACTTTTTGGTGTGTCCTGATGTGGTGCATATGCCCACCAAATATTGTAGCTGTAAATAAAACATTGTGGAAGTTGGCCTAATGACCACTTTTTCAATTTTGCAGGTGGCGCTATAGAGCCATTTTTCCACACATATGCGCAACTCCCATAAAATATCAAATTTTTCGCCAGTCCTGATGTGCATGCCAAATTTCACGCGTTTTGGTTCATGATAAGGCCGCCAAAAAGGCAAGTCATTTCCCGAGGAGCGATTAAGTTTGAAAAATTTACAGCAAATTGAAGATGGCCGACTTCCTGTTGGGTTTAGGGCGTGGCTGTAATTGACTTTTTGGTGTGTCCAGATGTTCTGCATATGCCCACCAAATATTGTAGCTGTACATGAAACATTGTGGCAGTTGGCCTAATGACTACTTTTTCAAGTTTGCAGGTGGCGCTATAGAGCCATTTTGCCACGCACATGCGCAACTCCCATAAAATATCAAATTTTTCGCCAGTCCTGATGTGCATGCCAAATTTCACGCGTTTTGGAGTATGATAAGGCCGCCAAAAAGCCAATTTACTTTACGGGAGGAAAAAAAAAAAAAAAATAATAATAATAATAAACCCTAGGGTTTCAATAGGGTCCTTGGCACCGCTGGTGCCTTGGACAGTCGGTGCCCTGGCACCGCCTGTCCTTCGCACCCTCGGTGCTCGGACCCTAATAACTGAAGGTTTCAGTTTTTGGTCATTTGGTCTTATGTTTTGAATGTATAGCCTATTAGACATTCTTCATTTCTTTTAATTCTAGTCCTCCACTAGCCTAGCCGCGCTAGACAACCCACGGCAACGAATTTAATTCTCTGCCAGGGCCAGTTTTATGATTATTTTATCCAATCTGTACTTGTACCCCAGCATAGACCTGGTGGATTTAAAGCAGTGAGTGTTTGGTATGTCCCTTTGTCATTGTGTTTAGTGATTAGCCTAAAACAACTGCCCCGTGTGAGGCTTGAACTCACGACCTTCAGATTATGAGACTGACGCGCTGCCAACTGCGCCAACGAGGCCTGCAGATCTTCTTATGGACTGAATGAAAAAATTAGTTCGTAGACTACACTTGCCCTTACAGTGTCTGCCTGAAAAACAGCTGTGTAGACTGAACAAAAAAAAAATCAGACTTAACTTTTCAAATGTCTGCCTATTGCCAGACTTCCTTATTCAAAACTGGAACAAATAAACATTCAGCAAAGCCACCAGATCAGCAGTGGTGTGGTGAGGTTTTACATTCAGATTTAGCATGGGACACATTTCAATTTGTATCCAAAAACACCTGCATCTACGTTTTTGAAGTATGCCCTTGAAATGTATCTGTTCATGGTGATTAAATGAAAGCAAATCAGGTGATTCATTCTGAAATCAACACCTGTCTTGTCTTGAAGCTCTTCAGCCTGCACTCTATGATGTTATGTGCCAGTATAATATAATTCAACTCAACTGAGTGCGAAATATTTTTGTCAGAGTGGAGCATCACTTTTGGCCATAACTCTGGATTTCAGGACCAGTCCTCCTGGCTGCTGACAAACAATCCATAATGGTACTGTGTTATTGCCATGTGTAAACCAATATTTAAAGCTCCTATCAATATCAAGCCTGACTTTCTAACACAGCTTCAAGCCAGCATTGATCATTCAGACTGAACACTGTATACTCACATCACATGGCTTTGTTTTTAATAACAAGAAGGTTGTTTTAAAATAATTTTAAATCCTTGCATGACATGTATACCTAAATTATTCAAACCCACATTCCCAAAGGTTACACCTGGTAGAAACAAAATATTTGGAATGACATCCACCCCAAGCTTCAAGTTCTAAATACAACCTCCAACAGTTTTTAAATTGTTTTTATCCAATCTGTACTTGTACCCCAGCATAGACTGGTGGATTTAAAGCAGTGAGTGTTTGGTATGTCCCTTTGTCATTGTATTTAGTGATTAGCCTAAACAACTGCCCCGTGTGAGGCTTGAACTCACGACCTTCAGATTATGAGACTGACGCGCTGCCAACTGCGCCAACGAGGCCTGAAAAGCAGCTTTGAAGACTGCATGAAAAAATTAGACTTGACTTTCAAACGTCTCCCTATTGCCAGACTTCCTTATTCAAAACTGAACAATAAACATTCAGCAAAGCCACCAGATCAGCAGTGGTGTGGTGAGGTTTTACATTCAGATTAGCCATGGACACATTTTCAATTTGTATCAAAACCACCTGCATCTACGTTTTTACAGTATGCCCTGAAAATGTATCTGTTCAGTGGTGATTAAATGAAAGCAAATCAGGTATTATTCTGAAATCCACACCTGCCCTGTGTATTTACCCCTTAATCCTGCATTCTGTAATCTTACATCAGTCAGAAACATGGTCACATAATGTCCAGCTTTTGTTCCAAGGTGTAATTACAACTATGACACACAGTTTTTTGATTGCTATGCCCAACCACCAGTTCTACCTCTACAGGAAGGGATGGAGTACAGCATGTCTCCTGTTTACTATATTATGTGTTTTACCTTTAAACTAGTGGCCCATCTGAGCCTTCAAATTATGACCTTCAAATTATAAGACTGAAGTTCTGCCTCCTGCACCAGTCGAATATCATTTAACATAATTGAGTGTGATATATTTTTGTCAGAGTGGAGCATCACTTTTGGCCATACTGTTGGGTTTCAGGAGCAGAACTGCACACAGTGAGCACAATGGTGGTTTGTGGTCTGGCAGTTCCAATAGCCAAACTACAGCTGATGGGTGTCAGAGCACAGCTCCTTGTACGTTTGTGTCACTGCCTTCTTTTCCTTTGATCACTCTGCTCATTGTCTTGTTTTTGTTCCTCTTGTGGTAGTCATGGAAGCTCCTGGTAAGAATGAGATTTGCTTCAGAGGTTGAGTTGCAGGCAGGAGAGATTGGGGAGCTGGTTTGGTTGGCTACAGAAGTGACTCACAGTTACAAGGAAAGCCAATCTAAGACCAGCACATGGAGACACTGGCAGTTTCAGATGGGCCATCCCTGCCATGTTAGGGGACAGAAGAAAGACAGGGATTTGTTAGACTGCTGTTTGAAGACTTAAATGTATAAAAACCTTCTTTCCCAAAGATTACACCAGTAAGAGTCAAAGTATTTCAAATGATATCCATCTCTGGTTGTAAGTTGTATATCCTGTAATAGTACTGTGTTACTGTCATGTCTGTACAATATTTAAAGCTCTTCACAATATCATGCCTGACTTTCAAATTCAGCTTCAAGCCAGCATTGATCATTAAGACTAAAGGCTGTATTGTCTCAAAATATAACGCTTTAACTTTTAATAACAATATTCTTTTTAAGATGTCTTTAAATCCTGTCATGATATGTATACTTACTATATACAAACCCACATTCCTGAAGGTTACACCTGGTACAGACAAACTATTTCAATTGAAATCCACTGCAAGCTTTAAGCTTTAAGTTGTACCCCAGCATAGACCTGGTAGATTTAAAGCAGTGAGTGTTTGGTATGTCCCTTTGTCATTGTATTTACTGATTAGCCTAAAACAACTGCCCCGTGTGAGGCTTGAACTCACGACCTTCAGATTATGAGACTGACGCGCTGCCTACTGCGCCAACGAGGCCTGAAAAAGCTTCCTGTGGACTGAACGGAAAAAATTAGACTTGACTTTCTGCCTATTACACGACTTCTTCATTTGAAATTGGAACAATAAACATTCCGCAAAGTCACCAGATCAGTAGTGATGAGGTTTTAAATGCAGGTTTAGTCATGGACACATTTTCAGTTTCTATACCAAACCACCTGCATCTAAGTTTTTACAGTATGCCCCTTCAAATTTGTCCATCCAGTGGTGATTAAATGAAAGCAAATCAGGTGATTCATTCTGAAATCAACACCCGTCTCGTGTATTAGCCCTTTAAACTGCATTCTATAATGTTACATCAGTAAAAACATGGCCAAATAATATCCAGGTTTAGTTTCTAGGTGTAGCTCCAACTATAACAGACATTTTTTTGATTGCTATGTTCAACCACTAGTTCTGCCTTTACAGTAAGGGAAAGAGTGCAGTGTGTCTCCAGTTCACTGTATTTTACCTTTAAACATTGTTTTGTTCAATCTGTACTTGTACCCCAGCATAGACCTGGTGGATTTAAAGCAGTGAGTGTTTGGTATGTCCCTTTGTCATTGTATTTAGTGATTAGCCTAAAACAGCTGCCCCGTTGAGGCTTGAACTCACGACCTTCAGATTATGAGACTGACGCGCTGCCTACTGCGCCAACGAGGCCTGAAAAACGGTTCTATGGACTGAACGAAAAAAAGTTGAGTTGACTTTTCAAACGTCTGCCTGCTGCATGACTTCCTTATTCAAAATTGGAACAATAAACATTCAGCAAAGCCACCAGATCAGCAGTGATGTGGTGGGGTTTCAAATTCAGATTTAGCCATGGACACAAATTCAATTTGTATTTAAAACCACCTGCATCTAAGTTTTTACAGTATGCCCCTGAAAATGTATCTGTTCAGTGGTGATTAAATGAAAGCAAATCAGGTGATTCATTCTGAAATCAACACCTGCCCTGTGTATTTACCCTTAATCCTGCATTCTGTAATCTTACATCAGTCAGAAACATGGTCAAGTAATGTCCAGTTTAATTTTCTAAGTGTAACTACAACTAGAACAGCCAGTTTTTTGATTGCTATGTTCAACCACCAGTTCTGCCTTTACAGTAAGGGAAAGAGTACAGTGTGTCTCCAGTTCACTGTATTTTGTATTTTAAATTTAATGATGTGACCCATCTGTGCCTTCAAATTATCACCTTCAGATTATGAGACTGAAGTTCTGCCTCCTGCGCTAGTATAATATGAATCAACATACCACTTTTGGCCATAACACTGGTGTTCATGAGCAGAACCGCATAATGACGATTTGTGGTCTGGCAGTTCCAATAGTCAAAATGCTGCTGATGGGTGTCAGGGTGCAGCTCCTTCTGATATTGCTTGGAGGTTTTGGTCACTGCCTTCTCTTCCTTTCATCACTCTGCTCATTGTCTTGTTTTTGTTCCTCTTGTGGTAGTCATGGAGCTCCTGGTAAGAATCACAGAGATTTGAAGGGGGCTTCAGAGTTGAGTTGCAGGCAGGAGAGATTGGGAGCTGGTTTGGTTGGCTACAGAAGTGACTCACAGTTACAAGGAAAGCCAGTCTAAGACCAGCACATGGAGACACTGGCAGTTTCAGATGGGCCATCCCTGCCATGTTAGGGGACAGAAGAAAGACAGGGATTTGTTAGACTGCTGTTTGAAGACTTAAATGTATAAAAACCTTCTTTCCCAAAGATTACACCAGTAAGAGTCAAAGTATTTCAAATGATATCCATCTCTGGTTGTAAGTTGTATATCCTGTAGTAGTACTGTGTTACTGTCATGTCTGTACAATATTTAAAGCTCTTCACAATTCAATTTTATTTATATAGCGTCAATTACATTCAAATTGTCTCAAGATGCTTTACAGAACGCATATGCCTGAACCCTCAGAGCAAGCCCTAAGGCAACAGTGGCAAGAAAAACACCCTTTTAACAGAGAAGAAGAACGTCATGCCTGACTTTCAAATACAGCTTTAAATTCTGTCACGATATGTGTACTTACCGTATACAAAACATTCCTCCAAGTTACACCTGGTAGAGATAAACTAATTCAAATCATATCCACCTCAAGCTTCAAGTTCTAAGTACAACCTCAAACAGTTTTTTGATTGTTTTGTCCAATCTGTACTTGTACCGCACAGTTATGGTGGTGTAGCAGTACTTACGTTAGATTATTGCTCTCGTTATCAATAATTGGGGCACCACCCTAGATTTCTAGGGAAAATTTAATATTAATAAAAAAATTAATATTCATAAAAATTTTGATCAATCTCATATCAAAAAGTCTTGAATCCTCATTTAAATTGACCACATTCTACACAAAGAAACACAAGACTGTAATTTGGTCTATAATGAGGTATTTATTAACTATTCTATGAAAATAATGACAAGTGAACTATATACAATGTAGATATGGTGTGTGTGTGTGCATGCAGGACTACATGTGTGTGTGCGTGCGTGTGTGGAATGTGGGAGTGTGTGTGTGATGTGTGCATGTGTGAGGGATGTGGAAGTAGGTGTGAGAGAGAAGGAAATATGGTGAGGATTAGCCAGAGCTAACCTGACGAGGTAACCGGTAATTTGGATTAAGAATTCTAATGATTTGTAAAAGAATAAATTGATTAAATGAATTAATTGACCAAGCGGTTAGTACATCACCCATAGAATGGAATCAGAGCAAACTCAGCTGGAGTTATTGAAGTGAACCGTCATGGGGCTGGGACGTGCGGGGCCTTCAGATTATGCACACGGTCTGGACCGGCAGGTTCGGAACGGTGCGTCGTCGTCGTTGTGGCCACGCCTTGATGTCCTGCCGCAGGTTGATCGGTTCTATGCAAAGACCTGGTCCAACAGGTCTCCGTAGTTCTCAGCTGAGTGCTTAAAAATGATGGTTCTCAGGCTTTAGCCAAGAAAAATGGGTGTTGATGAAAAACGGTCAAAATTAAGAAAAATAAATGCTGGTTCTGAATCGGTTCTTCAGATTAAAACGAATAACGAGCAAAATGTCTCCTTAAGTTACAAAATATTAAGAGATAAATAGTTAACAAACTTAGATGGTGAGGGAATTTCAAAGATAGGAAAAACGCGCTTTAGGTAAGAAAATAATGAGAGAGACTTTGGTTGGCCTCTCAGGAAGAGAGAGGTAAGAGAGAGGGTCAGTAAGAGAGAGCAAGAGAGAGTAAGAGCGTGTTGATGTGGGCTACGGCTGACTTTATCTGTGGGTCCAGCTAAGGGGAGGACCTGGGCGGAGAGAGAGAACTTTTAGGCGCGAGTCTGGTGGAATTTGGAATCTCTTTGTTCTCACAGAGTAGAGAAGAAAGAGGAATCCAGAATGGATTAAAATATGATATTAAACGCGCAAAACACGATCTGTCTATCCCACCATATTCAGTTGTGTGAAAGTGAAATGTGTAGATTAATACATATGTTCATATGATGTGAATCATTTCATTCATAACTATATGTTTATGTTTATGACATTAAAAATATGTATCACAGTGAGAATATAACAACAAGTCAGAGATTTGGTAACAGGTAAATACAACGGTCATCATTCAACCTAAATGGAGAGGAAATTCAGAGATTAATAAGGGAATTCATTCCAAAATCATAGTATCCTGGGGAAGAAATGATTAACATCACAAATTAATAAATCGACTTCTATCAGACATGCAAATATGATCTTCAAATATGTCATAGATGAAACACTGTGAGTAACTGTGGTAAATCTGGAAAAACCAAATGCATATAGAAATATTAATTTGGCAAGTGTTTTTGTTTTAAGTTCAGTTCCAGTCTCTTGTATTCAGTCAAAGAGAGTGAGAGGGTGGACTCCAGCCTTCTGCCATAAAGTTTTACGACTTGTTATCTGATCTGTGGAATGCAGGACGTCTCCGGCTGAGGGTCTCCTAAGCTGAAAAGGGATGTTAGCATGAAAGTTCATTAAACAAACATCCATAGCATATAATTGAAGTCATTGTCTTTTAAAAGAAGTTGTTATTCCAGGGGTTTAAATGTTCACATGAGCTCCATCCTTCTGTGAATGAAAACCTACAGAAATACAAATGTCTCAATCCTCCTATAGAGATGGGTGTTGGTCAGTGCTGAAGAGAGGACAGCTTATCTGAGTTTTGATCAGTTTCAGGAATTCCAGAGCCTTTGCAGTCTTGCTACAGTGGATTTAAAATAGTGTGTCCCCTCGGTCATCGTATTTAGTGATTAGCCTAAAACAGCTGCCTTGTGTGAGGTTTTGAAACTCACGACCTTCAGATTATGAGACTGACACGCTGCCAACTGCGCCAACAAGGCCTGGAAAACTGCGCTGTGACTGAATGAAAAAAAAATTAGACTTGACTTTTCAAATGTCTGCCTGTTGAACGACTTCCTTATTAGAAATTGGACCAGTGGTGATTAAATGGAAGCAAATCAGGTGATTCATTTTGAAGTCAACACCCGTCTCATGAATTAGCCCTTTAACCTGTGTGCTGTAATGTTCGTAGCAAAAATTGGCAGAAATTAGTTTAATACATCTGTACCAAAACAGTGCACAGAAAAGTGTAGGCTGCAACACACCTCATGGTAGAAACTACACTTTGATGAAAATTATACTCGTTAATTAGGGGCAGCATTGCTCAGCTTGACTATATATTTATCAGGGGATGGGAAATTGATGGGACTCTGGAACACCCCACAATTTAATCAGTTGTTCCCTTTATTATTTCCAATGGTGAAGTCCCGATAGGTTTGCAGTATCGATTTGTATTAAGATCGAAATCATGTGATCATCAGCAGGCAACTGACGTAGTGTTCACTTGTAGTCATGGTTACAGTGATGCTGTGCTGCTTTCTCGCAGTGATAGAGAATTCTTTCAAAATCTGTGGATCCAGACTATAAGCTGCATCACTGCAAAATCTAATCACTTGGTCCTTGTGTCATTTCTGACCTTCCTAAAATTTCATCAAATCCATTTTTGAGTCATGCTGCTGACAGACAAACCAACGCTGATCACCACATAACTGTGCCGCATTCCTCGGCGAAGTAATATTCCAACATAACTGAGTGCAATATGTTTTGTCAGAATGGAGCATCACTTTTGCCATACCACTGGGTTTCAACGAGCAGAATCACAGACAGTTAGCATAATGGTGATTGTGGTCTGGCAAGTACCAATAGCAGAAGTGCTGCTGCTGGGTGGGGTGGCAGGGTGCAGCTCCTTCTGACGTTGCTTGCAGGTGATGGTCACTTCCTTCCTTCCCTTTTATCACTCTGCTTCTCATCTTGTGGTAGTCATGGAAGCTCCTGGTAAGAATCACAGAGATTTAGAGGCAGGCTGCGGTTGAATTGCAGGCAGGAAAGGTTGAGTTGCCGGCAGTAGAGATTGGGGAGCTGGTTTGGTTTGGGGACAGGTGACTCACGGTTAGAAGGAAAGCCAGTCTAACACCAGCAGACCAGCAGCCACTGCCAGTTTCAGATGGGCCATCCCCAAGGTGTTAGCGGACAGAAAAACGACAGTGATTTGTTACACTGCCATTTACAGACTTAAATGTGTAAAAAAACCTTTCTTTCCAAAAACTATTTCAAATGATATCCACCTCAAGCTTCAAGTTCTAAGTACAACCTCAAACAGTTTTTAAATTGTTTTATCCAATCTGTACTTGTACCCCAGCATAGACCTGGTGGATTTAAAGCAGTGAGTGTTTTGGTATGTCCCTTTGTCATTGTATTAGTGATTAGCCTAAAACAACTACCCCGTGTGAGGCTTGAACTCACAACCTTCAGATTATGAGGACTGACGTGCTGCCTACTGCGCCAACGAGGCCTGAAAAACATTTTTATGGACTGAACGGAAAAAATTAGACTTGACTTTCTGCCTATTACACGACTTCTTCATTTGAAATTGGAACAATAAACATTCAGCAAAGTCACCAGATCAGTAGTGATTGAGGTTTAAATGCAGGTTTAGTCATGGACACATTTCAGTTTCTATACCAAACCACCTTGCATCTAAGTTTTTACAGTATGCCCCTTCAATTTGTCCATCCTGTGGTGATTAAATGAAAGCAAATCAGGTGATTCATTCTGAAATCAACACCCGTCTCGTGCATTACCCCTTAAACGCATTCTATAATGTTACATCAGTAAAAACATGGCCAAATAATATCCAGGTTTAGTTTCATAGGTGTAGCTCCAACTATAACAGACATTTTTTTGATTGCTATGTTCAACCACTAGTTCTGCCTTTACAGTAAGGGAAAGAGTGCAGTGTGTCTCCAGTTCACTGTATTTTACCTTTAAACATTGTTTTGTTCAATCTGTACTTGTACCCCAGCATAGATCTGCGTGGATTTAAAGCAGTGAGTGTGTTTGGTATGTCCCTTTGTCATTGTATTTAGTGATTAGCCTAAAACAGCTGCCCCGTGTGAGGCTTGAAACTCACGACCTTCAGATTATGAGACTGACGCGCTGCCTACTGCGCCAACGAGGCCTGAAAAAGCTTCCTGTGGACTGAATGAAAATATTCGATCTTAGAGTAGACGTGCCCTTACAGGTTGTGCCAGTCAAGTAATTAGCTGTTCTTATTCATTTAGAAATTGGAACAATAACCATTCAACTTCACACCTTTTTGGGGAAAAACAGACACAATTCTGTAAGTCCTCTGTCAATTCTTTTGCCACAGCTTTCAACTGTTTTGCATCGGCTGGCGAAATCAGCCTGAAGGCATTAGCGTGCGTCGCGAGGAACTGAATTTGTCTCTCATGCCAGCTCTCTGCATGCTGCTTTTCCAGCTGTTTTTGTGGCTAACAGAAGCTTTTTACAAACCTCGCTGACGCACCAGACAACCTGCATGTCACACCACAGTTTGTGCGTCGGCAGACATGTGAACGGAATGCAGTGGCCAAAGTGTAGCTGGAAGACAATGCTGTGGTTGCAGCTGATGACCTTTCTTTTACAGCTCTTACAGGCATGGTATTTGGATGCTAAGTGGTAAGAGCTGCTGACCCCAACCCACCTGACATTCTGATGTATTGCAGCAGCTCTAACTTGATAAAGTCTGGGTGCAAGCAAACAGGCTAAGACATCCAGTAACAATTATATCAAGTGTTATCAGCACTTGGAAATAAAGCATAGTTGTGTACATGCTATCTGCTTATGAATAAAGAGTGGTTTATGGCTTAGCAAGCTTAGAAAGGTGAAACAAAATGTATTTTTTTTTTTTCACAATTCTTGGTCACAAGGCAGAATCAGATGGCTCAAATCTTGGTAAAAATGTTTGATAGTGATCAGCAATGTGGTTGGCTTTCACATGATAGGTTTGCTCAAATGACAGATAGCTATAGAATTAATTTGTGACTTTGAACAAGTCACACTGTCAGATGTATTATAGAACCAATTTGATGACACAAAAATCACAATTAACCTTAAGACTCTGTTGTGGGTCAGGATTAAAGTGAAGACATGTAGGAGTGATGCAAATGGAATGAAACAAGGTATGGTTATAACTATAAGATTTAAAAAAGACTGCACAGTGGTATATGACAGTAACACTTATCAGTGATATGAATGTGTTTGCATGAAGAGGAAGGGACATAGTGTCAGAGTTTAAAGATAAACAGAAGACATGCTGGATTAGGAACAATTGTGTGATCTTGAAAGCAGTCACAGATACATCACAGAAGCATATTTACTGATAACAAAAGAAGTTTCTAACTGAAGTTGTACATTGAATGTTTTCAGGTTCTGTCTGCATATAAAATAATGTTTACAGCATATGTTCTTTACTGTATTTAACCTTTCTCCCTCTTCTTGTATTTTGTGGTCAAGTGGAATATTAGTGATAGAACCACTGTATGAGGTTTAACGTCTACTGATAGACATGCTGCCTGCTGCTGACAAACAATCCTGTAATGGTACTGAGTCACTGTCATGGCTACACCAATATTTAAAGCTCCTAACAGTAGCAAGCCTGACTTTCAAACACAACTTCAAGCCAGCATTGATCATTAGGACCAAAGACTGGATTGTCACATCACAAGACTTTGTCTGTAAAGAACAATGCTGTTTCTTTACAACTTTAAATCCTATCATTATATGTATATTCAAATTCAGACAAACCCACATTCCCACAGGTTAAACACGTTAGAGACAAACTAATTCAAATGATATCCACCTCAAGCTTTAAGCTTTAAGTCGAACCTCAAACAGTTTTTCAGTGTTTTGTTCAGTCTGTACTTGTACCCCAGCATAGATCTGGTGGATTTAAAGCAGTGAGTGTTTGGTATGTCCCCTCGTCATTGTATTTAGTGATTAGCCTAAAACAACTGCCCCGTGTGAGGCTTGAACTCACGACCTTCAGATTATGAGACTGACGCGCTGCCAACTGCGCCAACGAGGCCTGGGAAAGAGCTATGTGGGCTATTGTGGCAGTCAGGAAGTTAGCCGTTCTTACTTTTTAGAAATTGTAACAGTAAGTATTAAACTTGACATCTTTTTCTTGAAAATAAACCCTGTGTCAACAATTTGCTTGTTCCACAGCTTTCAGGTGTATCCCACAGGCTTCTTCACTCGATGGAATTAATGTCTATCATTCCACATTTTAAAAATGTAACCATCATCTTTGCTTAACTATTGACTGTTCACTGAGTGTTTGAATTCAAAGCTGTGGTAGTTACTGCCTCTTGTCTTCTGATGATTAATTGTAGTAAAGCATTGCTCCATGCAGCATTTGATCTGATGACCTTCACATCAGAAAACTGGAGTATTGCCAACCAACAAGGATTCACATCACAGGGAAATGTCAGATATTTACAGTAGTTTAACTTGTTTTGGCCAAGTCTTTTGATAATTATTTAAACTTTAATGTATTTTATCAACTCATTTCTGTAAACTCTAGAGTGTTGTTAATGATAGAAATGACTCACTAATGGTGATGTTCAAGACTGCGAGTATTTGCATATATTGTACTGAAGTGTCAATCAGCCCAGTTGTCTGTCTTTAAAGGTGTGTGTTTTATTTACAGCACAGCTATCGAGTGGTAATTCTATCTCGATATCATGCCTTTTTTAAAAACACCTGCCCTGTGTAAAGTTTGAACTCACAACCATCAGATTATGAGACTAACACAATGTCTACTGCGCCAACAAGGCCCTTCACATGCACTAAATATGTGAAAAGTCATCGCTCCAGTGTCTCCTTGCAAATTACACTTACCTGTCTGTACTTTTCAGTTTGTGGGTGTCTAACAGCCCAGCTCTCTTAATTCTCCTTAAATCTGTATCTGGTTCCACTTGAGTTTTTTCCTCAACAGCACTAGAGTCACTTCGTTGTCTTACTGTGTGTCTGTGGGCTGTTGTAGTAAACCACACAGCCACTTCCTCAGGATACAGAGATAGTCCTCGCTCTCCTTTAATGCATTGTGAAGTCACAGATGAAGGTGTGGCGTGAGTGTAACGCATGAGGTGGTGAGAGTGTGTGTGGATCTGAATGAAAGAGTGTGAGAGACAGACAAAGGAACAGGAGAGAAGAAGATTTTGTGTGTATGTGTTTTTGGCAGTAAATCAGTATGCTAATGAGGCATGGTCTGTAATCCTCTTACAGCTAATCTCACTCAATCCCTCCAGTCCATGCCTGGGCACTGCTCACACACACAGGCATGCCTGAATGAACACAACACACACACACACACACACACACACACACACACACACACACACACACACACACACACACACACACACACACACACACACACACACACAGTGCTCACCCAACTCCTCAAAAAATTCAAACCTCTTTCATATACATATAGAGTGATTTTGATGAAAAGATAAAAAATCACTTTGAGATAGAAAAAGCTGACTGTCCATGATGTCACATGTTGTGTATGACCACGTGTTTCCTTTACAGTATTGTTTGAACCACTGGACAACTGTTACTGTCTTTTTCCGGGTTCCTCTTTGCCCTGTTTTCTGCCGGTGTGTCATAAAGGCCAAGGTGAACTTAGCTATTCACAGACAGAGGATGCTGGTCTGCAGCATGAATGCTGATTACCTGCCCATGTCAAAGGCAGTTGTGTATGTATTTGTGCATGCACACGTTCTGCAAACGCTCGCTTTTTTTTTGCAGACAGACATCCGAAGCCATGTGGTCAGATGACTGTTTTTCTTAGTGTTGCTATGGTGATGCAGCAAAAGGTCGCTCTGAGATGTTCTCTACCAAGGCCTTGTGTGCGTGCATGTGTGTGTACTTCAGTGCAGCAGATTGCATTTGGCAGCAGACACCAACAGAATGTTCAGACTTGGGCAGTCACCTCAACCAGAGAAGACAGCACTGTGTTTGTGTGTACACAACTGCGTGTGTGTCTGTGGAAGAGATATTTGCTGATACATTCACAAATAACGTCACAGAGGAATTTCTAACACAGCCACTCGTGCTGTGTGCCCGTATTGCTGCATGTGTGTCACTATTAGCTCTCCTATCTGATATTCCATTCAATATATTACAGCAGGATTAGAGTCTAAGTATGCCTAGTAAAGGGACGCACACACGGTCACACACACACTCAGACACACAAAGAGCCTGACTTCTCAACACCAGGGGGCTGACAAGGTATTCTTCTGCTGTGTGTGGTGAATTCTGCTGCATACCTAGCATTCAGTATGCATAGCACATCGCCCTCCTAATCTTTCTCACTCTGTCTTTCCGAGTGTCTTCCTCCTGTGTTCTCTCTCTCTCTGTCATTGCCTCCTTTCTGTTTTCCTCCTCTTCTACTTTTTTCTTTTATCTCCTTTCCCTATCATCACCCTTAGGTGCAGTCTATCCCTTACTGTTCATGCCCTCTGTCTGTCTCCCTGTCTACCTCAGTATATCTCCTCTTTCCCCATCTACCCTCAACAAATGCTCCCTTTGCTGTTACTTTCTTAGCATTTGCTTCCTCTTCTTGCCTCTGATGCTCTTCTGCCCTCTCCCTGTCCTCTCTCGGTACGCTCTTTCTGCAGTACATCCATTTACTTTGACTTTAAGTTGCATACCAAATTTAAATGAAATGTTGAAACACATTTCATAGATCTTTATTTCACACTTCTTGTTCTCTTCCCACCTCCTCCTCTTCCTCTCTGCAGGTATGAAAGAGCTCTCCCCCCCACCTCTGAATCTGCGGCGTCTCTATACTGAGACAATGGAATGGGAGCCAGTGTTGATCATCATCTCTCCAGGGGCGGACCCATCCCAGGAGCTTGCAGAACTAGCAGCAGAAACTGTTGGGAGGGACAGCTATCATGAGGTAGTGAATACCAGAATAAATAGAAGTTACAGCAGAATAACAGATCCGGGGGGATTTTTCAGTAGAACTGGGGCATCAGATCTACAAAATAGTAAAGTATGCTCCGACACAAGGAACATTCAGAGTGCTACAACTTGTTGAATGCCATATTGCAACACAGTTTTGATGCATATCGTGCAATAATGTTTTGTCATCACCTGTAAATATTTCAAAATGGCAAGAAGTGTGAGAAAAGTGGTCTTGCAAGATATCGGTACACACCTGACATTATTCAATATGATTAATACAACAAGTTAAAAACAATGCTGAGGTTGTAATTGTTAATAAATCCATTGAAAAGATCAAAATACAAGTTTCAATTGCTCACAGCTTCTGAGTTTACTGTCAAAGTCTGACATATGGTCACTTCTACACCTGTGCCATGGTAATACACTGCATTTAGAAAACTATTGAAAACATACATGCAGAGTATATGATTAGCACATTGTAATTGCTTGTTTATATGTGATAGTTTGGAGCAATTTTGTGTTATCTGTTTCTGCTGAGAAAAAGTGCTAAATGACAGAATATTTTGTAGAGTCTCCCACTGAGAACAGAGATTGATTACATTTATTATTTGCCCCTAAATTGTAAGAAATTTAAATCGTTTTTTTTATCCCACTGATTCTGTTTCTCACCCCACCCCCCTACCTCTCTCTGTCTGTCTAGATCTCCATGGGTCAGGGACAGGCTGATGTGGCCTTAGCCACACTCAGAGAATGTTCCCGAAATGGAGACTGGCTTTGCCTGAAAAACCTTCACCTTGTCACTGCATGGCTACCCCTCCTGGAAAAAGTAGGTACCCTGTGTGTGGTAAGGCTGCAGTGACAGCAGTCAGCATTTATCTGTGTATGTGTGTTACAGAGATTTTTGTATTTTGCTTAATTTTGTGCTTTTTGTTGGTAAACTGGTGTTAAAATGCTGTTATTTCTAATTACTGAACCATAGCACCTGACAAGGATTGTTATTGATCAATTTAAGGAGACTGTGCTCCACTAATAGGATTATGTATGTTTGATGTGTTTGTGTATGTGTTTCAGTTGAATTCCATGAACTAACGCTGCCTTAGCATTTACAGAATAACTGTGATATACTAGAGTCACATTTGCAAAACAAAGTTGCATGTGGTTGTGAAAATATGCAACCTCCACTACAAATACAGGATGCAATAATCCAGCAATGGGAATATAATCAGGCCAGAACTGATACAATTACATTTATTATATTAGAACAGTTTTATAATATTAGCTATAAACTAACATAAAAACTACATTATGAGGCATCCAAAGTAAGTTGAAGAAAAGGGCTGAATAAAAACTGAATTGTAAAAATTCAAGTAGAATAAGTCCTATTATCTGGGTCCACAAATGTAAGTCCACAGAAGAGGTCCTGTGAAACAAGACCACTAGTACTTATTCCCATTATTTCACGTTCACACTTGCAGGTAGAGTATGAGTTAAAGGGGATAAAGTCAGTGGAAAAGGGCAGGCTGGAGGACGTTATGTCCTAAAAATGCGTACCTTCCTTGTTTCACCCCTGCTTGTTAATGTTTATCTATATTACTCCAAAAGTACCACAGGACACACGCAAACACAAGAACACAATCTGCTGGCTGCCCACATTTCCATATCTAAAATTACCTTCTGTCCTTTGTACGCACGTGTACCACATTTTGCATTCTTCCTGTCGGCCCATATTAGCTCCTGTGGTGTTGTTTGTGTGGCTGTGTATGTGACCATGTGTGCTTGTTTGTTTGCTTCTGGACAAATGTGTGTGTATATGTGTTTGGATCATTGTTCCTTTGCATAAAGTAGGTGCATACCTGTGCGTGTCACTCATAGTGCCCGTGTTATTTGACCTGTGTGGAGTTTTTTTGGTTGTGATTGTGGGTTTTTGTGTTACATTAAGTGTTCTTATTTGTATCTTGCCCATTCTTTGTGTTTATTTGTGTCCATGTGTTTTTCCTGGGGTTCTGTTTGGTGTTGTGTCACAGTAGCAGGTCATATCTCACTGGGAGGCACAGCTGTTGGCCGTGATTGGCCTGTGTATGTGTTCCTATGTGTGCATGTGTGTGCACGCACTTACCTGTGTGTGTTTGTGCGTTTGCGGGCCTTGGGGTTAGCCTGAGATCCCTCCTGTCCAGTCTGTGCTCCCAGGGTGACTTTAACTGTGGCTTTTTGCAGCTCTCCTCCTCTGCTTACGTCCTTCCATGTTGTACTCGACCAAACACACTCTTTTCTCTTCTCCTAATGCTTCAGTGTGCATTTTTAATTTTTTTTTCCTTAATTTGTTTAGACCTCTACATCTCAGCTATTTTCTCACCAGTTTTTTTTAATACTCTTGTCTCTCCCTCATACTGAATGACTAAAACTCTCTTTTTGTCTGTCTGCTTCTTTCTCTCACTGTTCCTTTGTCTCGGTTTTTGCGCAGCAACCGATGAGGTTGGAGTCTCAGCACTCGAGCTTGAAATGAAAAACTGACACAACATGGGGAACGAGGGAGGCAGGGAGCGTAGGAAAGAAAGAATGAAGTTATGGTGATGTGAAAGGAGAAAGTAGGGAAAAATGAATTTAACCGCAGCAGGCGGGTGAAAATTCAACCAAGGCAGGGCTTTGTTTTAGTATCTGCCTCTGTTTCTGTAACTGTGTCCATCTGCTCAGTTTTACTGTATCTCCCAGTGCAGTTTCTACATTTTCCAGCTTCTTTTCGCCATCTGTCTCTCGTGCTTTCCTCCTTCACTGCAGCAGTTGGTCAGTTAAAGAGAGGAAGGAGGAGGAAGAGAGAGGGAGAAAGAGTGGTCAGTGTTCATAATTTAAGTTGGCAGTGCAGATGTCCTCTCATATTCTTCCACTTGCACTGTTATGTCTGCGTTTCTACATCACCCACCCACTCTATCTTCTTATAGATCGTCCTCCCATTTTTTAGATTATTTTTTCTTTATTTTTATTATCACAGTAAGAACATGTAGTGAGAGATGTTTAGATGCAGAATTTTTATAAAAATAACATATTTAAGAATCACATCTGTTGTGATATAATTATCATTGTTCAACATGAAGCACTGTATCAGAGCTTACTGTAATATAGGATTCTTATCACTAGTTTGCAGGTGCCAAGACTGTTTAGCTTAAGTGTCTGTTTGTGCATACGTGGTGTGGCTTTCACACTCTCTATAGTATAGATGCATTCCAACAAAGCTTGGTTTTGATATGCTAATGCTAAAATAAATCTCTCCCTCTCGCTGACTCCTACCATTTCTTCTTTTTTTCCTTTTTTTTTACAACAATCTACATATCTATATTTTCTAGTTTTCTGTGTTTTCTTCTCTGTCTAGTGCCTTCCTGCAATACTATGATTTGCTCCCATGGGATTCTTATTGACAACAAACACACATATGCAAAGACACACATGGACAAAGACAAAAAACATTTTTCATGGATGTCAGTTCTTGTGTTCTTTGGTTTTCTTGTGACCATGTGAGCTTCCAGGAGAATACATTTAGGCTCCAAATGATGCAGAAACACATTGATTACAATTCAATGTGTGTGTGTGTGTGTGTGTGTGTGTGTGTGTGTGTGTGTGTGTGTGTGTGTGTGTGTGTGTGTGTGTGTGTGTGTGTGTGTGTGTGTGTTCTTGTGTGTGAGTGCCCAATCAGATGACACAAGACCCTAAGGTGCCAGCATGCTATTTTTAACCACGTGTCTTTGAGAAAGATAGAAAGAGATGGGCAAGGAATGTAAGGGGAGAAATGAGAGAGAGAAAGCTGGAAATTGAGATGAAGAGACAGCAATGGAGACGGTGGAAAGAAGAGATGCAGAAAGAAAGAGAAAAGATACTGGAAAAGATAGGGTGTATAAAAGTGAGGTGAATGATTTGTCACTGTGGGGGATATGTGGTAGAGCAATGATTGTAAATGAGGAAGAATTACATACAAAGGAGGAATTTTATTTTTATTCACTACATATACAGTATAGTTTGTATGAGTTTAGTATGATTAGTATTTACAGTTTTCTTTAGTGCACAGGGTACTGATGGAAAAGAGGGTTAGCTGCTCTAATGTCACCACATAGATAAATAGAAGATGAATTAATTAATCCAGACACCTTACACAGATATGAATAAGTTTGTCTTGATTTATGAAAGAAGCTGTTGTTTAGAGTTGGGGCTGAGTTACTTTTGCACTAATTAATTTTTTTTAACGGATTGTTTTTTGGTGGAAGTCACTGAAATGTTCCAATGTTGTGGATGTGAAAACAATGTTCTGCTTACGCTGCTTTTGCAATGAAAAAGAGAGGCATATATGAATTTTGCAGTTATTGGACCTACTAGGATAGACTCCAGCCTTTAGCAGCACTAAACAAGATAAAGATAAGGAGATGATTTACTTTCATAATACAGAATCTAAATATTGTGTGCAATGAAAGAATAAAGTCTCCTTTTTATTTTTTTCAGCTAGGCAGTGAGTTTCATACTATAATATGGTATTGTTGTGTGTTACATGCATGTGTGTGGTTTTAGGGACAATAGAATGGAAAAAGTATGTTAGCTAACACTTAATTAGAATACAAGCATAGTGTCATATTACCCTTGTGTCTCTTTCTTAGTGTTTATAATGTATCTAATGTTTGCACCGTTTTTCCTTCATAGGAGCTAAATATACTGCGCCCCAACGCAGGCTTCCGTCTCTGGCTGACAGCAGAAGTTCACCCCAGATTTCCTCCCATACTGCTGCAGTCTAGCCTGAAGATCACTTATGAGGTATTCTCACAAGTAGCAATAATAATAATAATAATAATGTGTTCGATTTATATAGCACCTTTTACAAACCCAAGGTCACTTTACATGAACATGATAGCAACATAATACTCACACAGTAACAGTGTAGTTTGGTGTTGGATGTATTGTCCTAACTCATGTCACCCAACGTCATACACAAACATGTACCAAGACATTTTTGCAGGCATTCTGTACACAACCTGACTCTACATACAACATAAGTGACTCCTCCTACTGTGTAATATCACTGAGATGTCACATGGTGCAAAGTTGTATCACCTGTCAATGACTACAATGTTTCTAAGTTGACAAGTGGAGTGCACTGATGTTCAAAGGAAGTGAGTCACCCTTAAAAATTGTAAATGTCATCTGAATTACCTAAGAATTTGGCAATATCTCTTAGAAATTGCATCAGGTAAGAGCGGCATGTAGACAATGATGTAATGTTGCGTCAGCTGTTGAGGGCTCTGCAGGAGTTGCAGTCATTTCTTGCTTGTGTCAGGAAGGAGCCTGGTGAACATTTCATTTTGTCTTCCTTTTAAAATGACAAACTGAAGCAACTCGAGGGCTTCTGATAACATTTCATCCATAAATTTCATGTTTCAAAACAGTTTTAGAAAAGGTTGCAAATACTTATTTCAGAAAATTTGTAGAACACCTGTCAAATATTAATTACCTTTGTTGTATACACCAATATATTTCCCATTATGAGCATTTAAAAACAAATACTTTTGACAGATTGTATTTAAAATGCTGGCCACAACATAGAAGCTCATTGCAATAGAAGTGAATATACTTGTAATCATTGAAACACAAATCTATGATTTCTGAATTAAGTAGAGCTTTTTAATAACCCTGTTTGCATTTAGTTTGAGACCCATGGGCTGTGTCTATTGGCATCATGGCTTTTCATGGAAAAGAAGTGCCAGAGTGACTAAAAACTGTTTTTGAAACAGATTAGCACATGCTTCAGATGTGGTTAGCAATGAAAACCTGTGTGACAGTGTGAAGGACACTGTTTAATGTGAACTTCTAGGGATAGCATCCAAGTAAAACAACTTTGATTGCTCTTGGACACAAAAGTGCAAGGCTCCATTTTGCTAAAGAACATAAAAAGACCAACCAGCTGAGACCAAGACTGATTCGTTGGACTCAGATAGGGTCTGGTGTGTTTGGCATTACCCATGACCGTCAGTGAATGCATGGTCCTGAAAACATTGAAGTATGGAGGTGAGAGTTTGATGATCTGAGACTGCATAAGAGCAAAAGATGCTGGGGAGACCACATTTGTAGATGGCATCATGAATGCCTGTGGATATACCAAAATACTGTCATCGAAGATGCACTCTTTTGGCAGAAGAAGAAAATTCTAGCGTTATAATGGTCAAAGCACAGTTCCAAAATCATACAGGTATGTCCAGAGATTTAAAAAAAGTGGAAATTATGACCTGGACAAGTATGGTGCCTGACATGAATGGCACTCAGGGGTTTGTAATTTTGACAGAGCAATTCTAAACTGTCAGTTTTTATTTTACATGAGTGGAAAAACTGTTCAACTCTGTGAGGCCATACAGGTTTGATTCATGTGACATTTAAGGGTTGCCTCACTTCTGGTGTATACTGTACATATCTACTGTCTTTACATGCAGTATTGCAAATGATCCTTTTCTGCCTCCCTAACTGTGAGTGTCTGTGAGCAGGATTTATCCATGTGTGTCTTTTCTGCTCTGTATAATCTGTGAGGATGTGCACTTTGTGTGTTGGTGATGCATGCTTTAGTGCTCAGTGTGTTTCTGATGGGAGTCATGCTCATGGGGTTAACTGCTTCAGCAGCCAAGCACAACCGACACCTTCTGTCTGTTTTTTACAGGCAAGCTTACTTACACACTGTACATGAAGATACACACACCTTAACACAGTCCAGTAACCACCAAGTTACAGTAATACACTGTTTCTCACCTACAGGACAGCTGCCAGTGCTAATTTGTGAAACTAGTATGCACAAACAGTTTTGTTTCTACCACTGTTATTGTATTAGGATTGTACAGGCATGATTAGCGCTGGGTCTGATCAAATGCATTTAATCCACTGAGCTGATAACATATGTGGTGAGTTTTAACAAATTTAGTGCACACAACTGTGCCGTGTGTATTACCAACACGTCCAGATGGGGGTACCAAATGTTTAGCAAAGCCGATAATGTGTGAACAAATGTTAACGTATACTCATTGTTTTATCATAAATGGAGCATATTGTCTGCAGAGGAATCTAATTTACAGAGATACAATATATGTTGATTCAAGTGGCAGTTGTACCAGCTGGGTTACAGGAGAGCAATTAAATGCAGCATTTTTATGATCATACAGAATGTATACAGTCTGTTTGTATAAAACACGAGATCACGGTCTGTGAGAAGTGCTATAGCGTCCAACTTTGACCGCTGTTCTTTTCTTGTTGTTTATTCATAAGTTCATACTGACAGTGTCTCTAAACCTTCAGCCCTTTTGATATCATCTCTTTCTCTTTCTTTTTTTGTCAGACTTATTTAATGTCTGTATTTTCAGCTCTGTCCAGTTTTTTAATGCAACCATATGCATTTTTTTTGAACAAGGGAACATTTTTACTTGTGATGAAATGTTTGTTGATCCTGCATATTTTACAAGTTCAAAGGACAAAATATTACTGAATAGACAAACATTCTGTTGCATCTTTGTTATTCTCTCCCTGTTCTTTGCCATGTTTCCTTCCTTGTATAACGTTAAAATGTTTGAACCCTGCAGTTTGAACTTGCCGTTACATTTGAATATTTGGGACAACTACATAATAAAACATGTTTTTCTTCCCCTCTGACTTTCTTTCTTCTTTACTTTGTCCCTTCCCTTTCCATCTGCCCCCCTCTTTCTATTTGCCATCTCCAGGCTCCTCCAGGGTTGAAGAAGAACCTGCTGAGAACATATGAGTCCTGGACTCCAGAACAGATCAGTAAAGGTTGTCTCTTCTTTTCTGTTGAGGAATCAATATCTTACGGTAAATCCTACTGTAAGTTATTGAATTCATCGTCTATTTCAGCCTTTTGGGACAGCTGACAACCACACCTATTGTTACAGAGCTAAGCTAAAGAGCTGGCCCGAAGCTTAAAGAATCTATATTTTATTTCATGTGAAGTAACAGGACACTTCATTTGATTTGATAGAAATGTTGTGTGTTTCTATAATAACACACAACATTAGTAATATCAGTTTTGAGGTTGCAGTACAGCATTTAAAAAAGCCAAAACTGTCCTCAGGCAAATACACAGTAGCATGGTTGAGTCCACAATTGTATATTGTTTGCTGAAAAACTGTAGAAAGGAATCTCCTCTTCAGTCTTATCAAGCTTCAATGAATGAATATCGTACTCGTTTTGGTTGTGCTGCATTGTTGATTGTATGTAGGAGGAGTCCTGTCCAGATCCCAGTCCCTGTTTTGCCTGGCTTGGTTCCATGCTGTCTGTCAAGAGAGACGAAATTACATACCACAGGTAAAGTACACAAACCTCCTAATATTACCCTGAATGGTCATAGTTCTACTGTAATATTTCAGGACTTACAACCCAAACTGCTTCAGTATTTAAAAGAGATAAAATGCAGCACTCGTTAAAATGTTGTAACAGTCCAGGACCATGATAGACACAACAGAGATACATGTAAATATGAATGCAAAAAGAGTGACCAACACTTTTTCTTAACTTTTTCTGCTGCTGGATTATATCTTTTATATGAATGCTACTAGCAGGAGCTGCTATTGGACAGAAATACTTAACTTTGATACTTGTAACACAACGATGCCCTTTGACATCACAAGCTTTTGATATGATAGGATATGACCTTGTTTTTCTTTTGGTCACTGAAAGTACAGAAGAAGAACTGCATATATGTATGCATGTACAGCTGCACATGCTCATTCCTAGCCAGAAAATCTATTCAAAGTCCACCAATTAGACGCTCATAGAAAGGGTAACAAAAAATACCCCAGAGATCAGTTTTCTTTGCCCTTTCTGACCAGCACAGCAAACATGCTTGCTCTTTGTGCTGTGCCTCCGGCAGAGTCTTTGTGTGTGCTTATGAGTGTGTCAGTCTCTGTGTGTGCAGCTATGTATGTGTAAGTAGCACGTATGAATATAAGCGTTTGTTCTGAACCTGTGTGCTGGCCAACACACACTAAACACAATCTGGAAAACAGCCCCCACAGTGGTATCTTCACCTGGTACATTTCACGCATAATGTTTGTAGATCAACTTGTTACTTCTTAGGTATGCATTCCCTTTTTTATTGACTTTTCTGACATATATTTTGGAACTACAAGTGCTGCCATGCCATACACTGTCAAGGGATCTTAAGTCGGATACTTAATTATATAACTGTCAACTGACCATAGAACTATGAATCTGTTGGCATAGAATGTGATGGTAGCAATAGTACCTGAAACTTTGCTGCACAATATGCCTCAAAATTATCATTTTTTATTTACCAGTGCCAGAGTCAGCCTCTAATATTTAATGACTGAACACAATATTTTATCATTGAAACCACATTTCTGATAATAAATCATTTCTACAAAAAAGAAAGATGGCATTAATAATTACATAATGTCAATTCCTGTAGAGAAAACCAGGCTATTTATTCCTTCAGTTTAAACTCCAGGCAGTGATGAATCAGCACAAACTTAGATAACTTGTCAAAATCTTTGTGAGAAATGATGCTGAACATTAATCTGAGTCAATAGGCTGCTGGGACCCTAATGTTCAAAAGACCACTGGTTTTGTATTTACTCTTACCAGTTTTATAAAATACATTGTGTAATCATTTGCTATCCAAATCTCAAAGCAGTTTAGTTGCTGCTGTAAGTTAAAGCTGTAGTAGGCAGAAATCTGGAAAAGGCAAGGAAAAAAGATACCGTAATTTGAAGAAATACAGCCTCCTTCTGCAGCTCTGAAGTCCCTCCCACTGTGCATTCACTTCCAATATGTGGTCATAGTCCAGCTAAAGCCCAGATTATTTTGTGGCTTAACACAGGATTTGAACGCTGCTCTCTCCAGTAAAAGACCTCTATCCCGTTGCACTACTACAATCTACTGTCACTGTAGACTTTGGTCAAACTCTCTCACCTACTCTGAATGAAAAGAATGTAATTGGCTAAACTCTCCCATCATAGACTACATTTTCTAAAAGCTGGAGGACAAATCTACTTTCATCTCAGACTACTTGAATTGCAATATGCTGAAAAGCTAGTCTGGATTTTTTTTTGTCTAATGATGCAAAAAATGTTGCCTAGTCCAGCTTTAATGAGAAACTGATCATAAGTGAAGATTGTGAATGTAAAGACTGTGCACTGTTATCTGTACATTTAAGCAATTATCATGATCCATCCATCTCGATGACAGCAAGATGTTTAGTCTGATCTCAGCTGTGGCTGCTCTGAACAGATACACACACCAAGGTTACAACTTCATCAGATAACTGGTTAAATGAATTAGTTTGTTTTGAGCATTGCAGTCGCTTTGTGTCTTCCTATCTAACCAAGATATCCAAGGATGATATATATTGTTGTTCAGTGAATAATAAAGGCTTGCATTTGGTTATTTAAGTGTCTTTAACCCAGATGTGTCACTACATAATTGTTTCAGTTTGTGATGGTCAGTGCTCATTAGGCTGCACTCACATCTAACTGATATATTTACTTAAATATTCAGGACGGTTCTGTCAAACACTCAGACATTTTCCTCAGGCAAACATTGAGTTGTGATAGCCCAGACTTGTACTTTAGAGTCCTGGCATCACAAGATTCAGTGAAAACTAGTTTTAACTGATAATTACATTTTGCAGTTTACTCAAGCGTTCTTACATGATAACTTATTGGAAGAGGGGCAATTAAGTTTTAAGTCCACTTTGAAAAGCTCCTTCAGTTTGTAGCTTTTGGGATTGGTGCAGTGTGAGTTCAGTCTAATAAAATTATATCGAGACACTTCAGCAAAATTAAGAGGAGGTCGTATCTGTGATTACTTAATACTTGCTGCAGTTTGCCAAGTCCTGTTTCCAACTTAAACAGTTGCCTCAGACTTTTCTGTCTATAAGATGTGACACCAGCTACCGCAGATAGATAGATAGATAGATAGATAGATAGATAGATAGACAGACAGACAGACAGACAGACAGACAGACAGACAGACAGACAGACAGACAGACAGACAGACAGACAGACAGACAGATAGATAGATACTTTATTAATCTCCAAAGAGAAATTCACAATACCAGCAGCATGAAAGGCAGAGAACATGAGAGCATCTAAGTTACAAATAAGAAACCTTTCTCTTTTTGTCTACTTACTAACAATCAATGCACTATACCAGACATGAAGGAGAACTGTGACAAATAACAGGTTTTTGTAATTAAATTGCCACAGCTTTTGCACACTTTTTTATTTATTTCTTCTCTCCTTTTTCCTCAGACTTGGTCACAGTACTCACCCTAAATCATTCCCCTTACAGTGCATTTGTTTTGAAAAAAATACTGATTGCACCATAGAAAGATGTAAACCTACATAACTAGCACACAGAATAAGTGTATTTAATGTCTGTTTCTGCAACCCACATTCTTTAAATTCCCTCACTTATTTCTCCCCTGATTTTCTTATTACCCTCCCTGGCTACTGTCGTCTGGTGTTTCTTTTGTTGTTTTCCTCTCTGTCTCTCTCTCTTTCAGTCACTGCATCTCTAGTGTTTTCATTTGGGATGATAATGTTGTTTCTCATACAGGAACATGACCCCCTAATTACTGCAGCAGTCACAGCTCCTTTCGTCCACTCCACCATCACTTACTCTCTTGTCGCTTTATCTACTGTCCTCACTCCCTTTCTCATTTCGTCTCTCATTGTTTTCGTCCTCTGTACATGCCTGAGCAGACAACATGTCATTTTAAAAGACAAATGCATAGAAACTGAGACAGAGAAAGGAAGACAGTGACAAGTACAGAAAAGCGGAGAGATGAATTTAGAGGCAGACAGTTTTCCTCCTGCAAAGCAGTGTAGGGCTAAAAGTGAATGTAAAGGCTATGCTTCTGTGCATATGTATATGAACGATTACCATTTTTGTTTGATGAATTACTTACAATCAGTGCACGACTAGCTTTATAAGATCCATTTATTGAATTTTTCACTGAATAAGCAGCCACTGCTGTATACTTAAAACAAATGCACGCATGCATAGGCGCAGCCTGCAGTTTCACTCACACACATCTAAGCCCATCTATCAAACGCAGCAGAAACATGCCCCTGCACAGTCTGGGAATACACACTCAGGCACAAAATTATTGAACAAACAACATACATTTAATCATTCAAAGAATTGCAGAAAATGCCTACACCGTTTTCCTCCACCCCCGACTTCATGTGCCTCCAGCGTCAGTGGGCAGATTACAGCTGCTGATTGAATAGCAGTGAAGTGTCACAAACTGCGACAGCCCTCACACTCAGTTATGTTTTAACACCTCTGTGATTTTTTTCTGAGATGACCAATGTCTTGATACTGCTTACGCACCCTGAAACAGATGATCTCTTATGCGTGTGTGTGCATATGTGTTGTCTGATTCCAGCAGATTTGTTTCTATTCTTTCTAAATCTCCACCCTGTTGACTTAACTCTGTGCTCCAGGGCACAGTGTTGCATGCACATAGGCTTGACTTTCTGCAAAAATTGTGCTTATCTTAAAGGGAGCTTTGCTTGTGGCCTGGTGGTTGCATAATATAGGAAATGAAGAGTAGAATATAAATTATGGTATGTATGTTCACAGGCTTTACTTAACAACCTACTGGATATTTCCCCTTCAGCAAGTTATTAAGGCATTATGTTGGAAAGTATTACAAACCCTTGGCTTCAGAACAGTATCGAGAAGAGTAGATGTTAAATTTGGCTGCTCTTTACAGAAACAAGTACATTTACGAGTTGTCTCAGCTACTGCTAATAGACATTCAACCTGAAAATCAGAGCCATGTGAGAAATTTCGTCAGCCTGGAAGATATATCGACTTACAACACATCCAGCTGTCTTTATGCTTTCAGGTTTATTTATTCCATCACCTGGATAGAAAAATGCGGCAGTTGGTGCTGCGCTCACACTTAAAAGATTAAGAGGATAAGGGAATGTGTGTGAGAGATGGTACCTGAATCATCAAACACTTTGTGATCCGCCCATTAGCTACACCTGCTTTAACCTGTTGGGGGTCGTGGGGTGCTGGAGTCTGTCCCAGTTAACATTTGGCAAGAGACGATTTTCAGATTTTGAATTTCATCTCTTACTGTTTGGATGTGAAAAGAACCCCGTAGTGCTTGATATGATGTGACTCTTGTAACATCATTTTTATGCTTTGCCCTCTCATCTCTGCTTTATCCAGGGTTGGACTAAGTTCTATGAGTTTTCTTTGTCGGACCTGCGTGCTGGCTTTGAGATCATCGACAGGCTTTTGAAGGTACAAGGGATGATGTTGTTCACCTCTACACCTCACATACTGAGAACTGGAATCTGTTACCTCTTTCATTTACACCACTTCACAAAGAGCTTAACCAGAACAACTCAGAACTGGCATTTCAGTTCACAGTGTGTGGTCGTTTGCCATCTGCAGTATTAGTGTTTTTCTCCTTTTATGCAAAGTTATTACACGTTTGTTGCTTTCTTTGTGTATTTATCTGTCTCCAAGGTGGTAAAGTTTTCCAGTGGGAATTTGTCCACGGCCTGTTGGAGAGTGCTATCTACGGTGGACGCATTGACAACCCGTCTGACCTCCGCATTTTACGCTCCTACCTTGAGCAGTTCTTCTCTGCACGCCTCCTCTCATCCTCCCTCTCAGCTGGACAGAGAAAGAGCAGAGGAGGAACGCAGATCTTTCCGCCTCAGATCAGCCTCCCAAACTCTTGCTCCATAATGGTAGGTTGTCAGTATGGCACAGTCATGTAACACACAGACTTAGACAGCTGGCAAGCACAAAATTAGAGTTGCTCGTATCGATGTCATATGAAGCCCTGCAGCCTTAGTATCTCATGTACTAGATGTTCTAGAAATGTATTCTTTTCTGCAGATAATTCTGTCTTTCTGCAGAGGCACTTCTGTCTTAAAATGTCTGGAATGTTTTTTGGTTTGTTTACACCTTAATGAACCAAGGTACGCTTGCAAAGAAGCAAAGGAAAATTCAAACAGAGTGCCAAATTAATGCTGCTGATAAATTCCCCTTTTGAGGTTTGGCCTGCATTGAAGTTTCATTAGTTTGTGTTGTGTTAGCCTCATTTTAGGTTGGTGTATAAAATAGCCACTACAAATAAGTCCCATTAGCCACTCTGAAATCTACCCAGTTGGTTTTGTTTTCCTATTACTCTGTATTCTGTTTATGTTCTGTGTGTGCTATTCACAGAAAACAAATTAACATGTGTGCCCAAAACTGTTCATTAGGTGTCTGTTTCTAGTCCAATTAATAGAAGTTAGGATACCACAGAACCGATGAGAGACCATTTGGTGTAAAAGTCAATATGGAAATGTCTGCTTTGAATTGGCAGTCATTTTGCACAATTTAGCAGTCAGTGGTAAGTGTCAGTTTTAGTAATTTAAGCCTTTAAAGTCCTATTTGAGCCAACTTGATATTGTGAGAAAAGTAGCATCAACTCTTATAAACAGCACACCTAATTAAGCTCAGTACAGCCTTATTTATCCTGCGCTCCCACACAGCAGACTAACAGGCATGCTTCAAGGTTTTACTGTTACATTTTGAGGCAAACGTTTCTTAGAAATACAAAAATGGAATGCGTCATAGAGCCATGATATCAACAGGGAACATGAATTCATTCTTTCTTCGTTATGCATGCATGTGGGCGCTCTTCTGTCTTTGACCTGTATGTGTCTGTGTGTCTTCTCAGGACTACCGCAGTTTAATAGAAAATCTCCCAGAGGATGACAGGCCTGCATTCTTTGGTCTGCCTGCCAACATAGAGAGATCCTCCCAGAGAATCATCAGCTCCCAGGTGCACCCACACACACACTGTCAAGCACACAGCCACCTGCTTTTTCAAGCAAACACACACACACACACCACCCCTACACACCAACACACAGGTACACACATACATAAGCTTGCTGTAACAAACACAAACCCTCATATATATACACTCTTGTATACTCACACACAGTGGGCTCCAAAGGTCCTTGAGTGAAGATATTTCTCTTTTGTCACTGTTTTTTCATCAATAGAACATTTTTAATCACCGATGATATTATTGGCATAATAACTGGAATGTAAAGTTGAATCTCTGAACATAAAAAGTCATCTTTTCTTTTGTTCTGATCCGCCATCTGTTGTAATGACTGCAGCACTGAAGCTGCATGTGCTACAGACGTTCTGTGTAAAACCTGATAGCCCATGTTATCACAGAACAGTTTGACAACGTTCCACAGAGCTTCTTGCAATGTCTCAGCAAATGATATCATCAAATCTTTAGACTGTTAACTGCACTGCACAGCTCTTGCTTTTGACTCTGTAGCTCACAAACCGCTATTACAGCGACTTAGATCTTAAAAATGTATCAAGCAAATTTACCAATAATATGCTCACTAATGACAGTCCTTTATGTGTTGGCACTGCTTTTAAAGGAAGCTATAAAGACGTTGCAGCTTTGTTTGCAGGTTTTCTTGTTAAAGTAAAAAAAATGCTAAATTCCAGACTAAATATACGACCTTCGATTGTTCTCACTCCAAGACAGCTGATTCCACTGTATTGTAATTAGAGGCCACATGCAAGAGTTATTCTTAAACATTTAGCCGCTCATATGGCTTTATTACTTTTAAGGTGCTGATAATCTATAAAAACTGTTCCATTTTCTGTTGAATAACGTGAATAACATGTGAGGCCAGAGAGAGAAATGATAGAATGCTCATTTCTCTCAGTATTAGACCATAATGATGTGATTTGCATGCATGCAGCTTCATCCCTGCTTAGAAAACTGTATTCTGCATTCCGTGCTGCACATCCTTTACAACAAGCGCAGGCTCTCTCACACCATTGTATTTTTATTTTCATTGTCATGTTTTATATCAGTTGTGAGGATGGTGTTCTCTGTTCAATAGGATGAAGGAGACATGTTGCTATTCTTACCAAGACATTTCATACCTTACATCTTATATCAGCTACCTATTATTCTATCACACCAGCAAACATAACACTATGTCAGCTTTTTGAATTATTCTTTGGGTACTGAAGACGTACCCAAAGCTTGGTCAAACTGTTTGCTCTGTTTATGCTCTCTGGGCATTGAGCGAGCTGCACAATACTATTACCTTAGAAACACTTATTTCATTATCTTTAAACGTCCATCAAGCAGCCCTGAAGGAAACGTAATCACTCACTTGATGTGGAATGTGTTGTAAATGTTGTTGGTATGACCCGTGTCCCTTTCTGCGTTTACCGTTTCCCTCGTGTGGCGTTTATATATTGAACGTGTTCACCTGAAATAGTTCTCTGTTTGAAACTGTTTGTGTTGCCGACTGACCAAGAAAGCCAAGATCTGGTATCTCAATGGGATAAATAGAATGAAAACTAAATAAATTTTCCCCACATATGTTCAGTTGGGCTGAGGTCAGGTGTCTGTGGAGGAATGTCCATGACAGTCAGCACTTCTTTGATCTTGAAGTAGTTCTTTGAGGCGTATTTGGGCTCATTATGCAGCTGCAGTACGAGTCCTTTCCACAAAGATGCAAACCAGAAGGTGTAGCATGTTTCTGAAGAGGAGAGTGCTACTTCTTTTTGGTCAGGGAGCCGCCAATTTGGTCCAGAGTAGCAAACACTCCAAGACCTGAATATTTCACGTTTCACTGTCAGTTCAGTACGCTGCAGTATCATTCTCTCTCTTGCTCGTCTCCTTACATGCACCCTTGTCAAACTTGGATTAATCAGTAAATAAAACTTTATTCCAGCCACCCACTATGAAATGCTGGTCTGTCTGAGCCCATCCCATCTGTTTGGCCTTGTTTTCCCTCCTGAGAAGTGGTTTAGAGACTTACAGACTAACTCTTCCTCTGAGAGCAATGGTAAACAGTGTTCTTTTGACAGTACAAGTTGCTTTTCTATTTCTCGGTAAACAAAGCTTCAGATATTGATCTGCCAGTGCCATGATCGCGTTTGGTCAGATTCTACTGATCCAGTGCCATTCATTGCCATTTTTTTAAACTTTCAGCGTAGCTATGATTTGACATTCAGATAGCCCCTGTTTGCTGAGAATAATTACTAGACTAATGCAGTCTTTCTTAGTGTGACGCCAAGTTTTCCACTCAGTGCTGCTTACTAAGTAATATTCTGTTGTAAACCATGTTTATAACAGGAGAACTTTTCCTCTAAGTGGATTTATTTAACCAAGCCTCTGATAAGTCGATTGAATTGATGCTGCCTCAGCAGGAGGGGTAAAATTCAACAAAATATGACCTTTTGTACAAAAGAAAGTTAGCCTTGACAGTGCCACAAATTTGTAATGAATCCTAAATATTTCTTCTTCATTATACATGCCTTGACTCCTTGAAGCTTTCTTATTATTTCCAGGTTTACATGAAAATATGACAGATTTTTGTTGTGTTCCCTCAGACACACACACACACACACACACACACACACACACACACACACACACACACACACACACACACACACACACACACACACACACACACACTCACCTTTTCCTCTGGAGCTTCAGACAGGATGTAATTTGGTGAGTCTAGTCAAACAAGTACTTCTTTCTTCAAAAAGTCTCACTTTTCCCATTTGGCAGCCGTTCCTTCCTTCATCACTGTCCCACAAACCAGTCATATTGCAGACAGCTACCTCCATTCTGGACGACAAAAAATGTTAATTTGGTATTGTTTTAGAAGTTTACTTTTCAGGTCTAAGCACTAAACCAAACAGCCATCTGTTTCACAACAAATTTAAATTCATCTTGCAGAGACTTGGAACAAGGATTAGAAATATAAAGTCAATCATGGTAAATATTATGTCAGCTTTTCAGTGCATAGATCATGATGTGTTTGTATGGTGTTGCATTTATAAGTATAAAGTTGCATAAACTACAGGCATAATGCAACATTACCAAACAGTGCAATGTTCAACAGTCTGCAAAAAAGGAGAAGATGATTTAGTTTAAAATAATATCTACAGCAGTATAAAGTTCAGGAAAGAGTCTCTCAAGTTTCGATTCACTTGACTAAATATTTGATATGTTTTATACAGAAATACATAAAATCTCTCTTAGACTGCCAATTCTAAACAAATACAGAAAACTGCAGAGATGCTCAATATATTTGACAGACAGTGACTTAAAGACGAGGAAATAGTAAAAAGGAACTGAGTATCACCCCATGATTACTGCGACAAATTACTGAGTGGATGTGGTTGAAGTTATTTTTTGCTGTTCTGTTTGTTTGCACTATGTGCTAACAGCTGAAGTTGCAGATGGTCTGCACTACATATTTATGCAGATTTTGTCACAAATGATCACAGTTTTGTGCTTGTGTGTTCACATCACATACAGTTTAAATCAGTGTGTGTGTGTGTACTTGTGTTCATGCGGTTGATGGTCACTGCACATTCTGATGTAACTCATTGCAACACAATCACACACATACACTAGATATGTTCTGTGTCATGGTTGTGTGTGTATGCTAGAGAGAGGAGGACGGCCGTAATAAGTGACAGAAACAGGACATGAAGTGGTCGTTGCAACTGGTCACTTTTGGGAGCTAGAATCTTGCATGATTCACATCTAACTGAGGTTGAAATGCCTTTATTATCAGTGTATATGAAAGTACAATGAAAGTCTGTTGGCAGTCCTTACAGCAGCAGCACGAGTTGTAGTGATGACTGGAAATAAGAGTCACATTAATATCTATGGACATCAACATACACACGTGGACAAAATTGTTGGTACCCCTCAGTTAAAGAAGGAAAAACCCACAATTCTCACTGAAATCACTTGAAACTCACAAAAGTAACAATAAATAAAAATTTATTGAAAATTAAATAATCAAAATCAGCCATCACTTTTGAATTGTTGATTAACATAATTATTTAAAAAAACAAACTAATGAAATAGGCCTGGACAAAAATGATGGTACCCATAACTTAATATTTTGTTGCACAACCTTTTGAGGCAATCACTGCAATTAAACGATTTCTGTATTTGTCAATGAGCGTTCTGCAGCTGTCAACAGGTATTTTGGCCCACTCCTCATGAGCAAACAGCTCCAGTTGTCTCAGGTTTGATGGGTGTCTTCTCCAAATGGCATGTTTCAGCTCCTTCCACATATGTTCAATGGGATTCAGATCTGGGCTCATAGAAGGCCACTTTAGAATAGTCCAACGCTTTTCTCTCAGCCATTCTTGGGTGTTTTTGGCTGTGTGTTTTGGATCGTTGTCCTGTTGGAAGACCCATGACCTGCGACTGAGACCAAGCTTTCTGACACTAGGCGGCACATTTCTCTCCAGAATGCCTTGATAGTCTTCAGATTTCATCGTACCTTGCACACTTTCAAGACACCCTGTGCCAGATGCAGCAAAGCAGCCCCAAAACATTACTGAGCCTCCTC